>NC_079417.1:7958383-7970883 GCF_026213295.1 Gadus chalcogrammus
AGTCTCTGCAGCCTCAGCAGAAGGCAGCCTTGAGCGAGACGCCCTCACCCCCTACCTGCTCCTTAAAGCACATGCATCTGAATGTATGTACTGTAAGTCGCTCTGGATGAAAGCATCTGCTTCCTAATGGCATAGTAAAACCCGGAGGTACGGGTGCGTTTCCTGGGCGGTAAAGCACCAACGAACCCCTCCCACGTCTACATTAGCCTGCCGAGCTGCTTGAGCCACAGTGTGCCCCCGGAAATGTACTATATGTTTAATGGCTGATTGACAAAGGGAGTTTACAGAGAAGACGACGAGGACCCGATGGCTTCCTTCCTCTCTACTCCGCCTCCTATCTCAAGTCCTCATTTGTTTTTGTCGTTTTTTAAGAAAGAACTTATTTTTCCTTACACTTTAACAGCTCACGTTCCCACGGCTCTCCGTTGTCCCGGTGATGAGGGAGCCGTCGGTCAACTTCACGTTACCGTCGAGTCATGTGTTGGTTCCAGTCATAGATACGCTGTGCTCAGGTGCTCGTCTTGACTGGACAGCTGTTTTCTTCTAGCGACATGGCACCCGACCAGGCCCATCTCCTGGTTATTCAGCCATGTCCGACCCCGCCGCTACTCCTTCTCTCGCTTCTCGCTCCCTCTCTCTCTGTCTCTCTCTGTCTCTCTCTCTGTCTCTCTCTCTCTCTCTCTCTCTCTCTCTGCTTCTCTGTCTCTGTCTCTGTCTCTGTCTCTGTCTCTGTCTCTCTCTCTCTCTCTCTCTCTCTCTCTCTCTCTCTCTCTCTCTCTCTCTCTCTCTGCTTCTCTGCTTCTCTGTCTCTGTCTCTCTCTCTCTCTCTCTCTCTCTCTCTCTCTCTCTCTCTCTCTCTCTGTGTCACTCTCGCGCTAGCTCGCCCACTCTGTATGAACCCGGCGCAATGTAACCCCACAGTGTCCATTCAGCTGACTGACAGATCCCTGTGTCTGGTAACTTTTTTATGTGCTTTGGAGCAAGGCAGCATGCGGCGGCAGATTCAGCCTCGCCGCAGGGTAGACTGCAGGTGAACCAAGGCAGGGGCCTTCCCACTGGCTTTCATTCCAAGTCCAAGCAGGAAGTGCGAGGGGGAAGCCCTTTCTACTTCCTGCCTGGTCCAGAGTGACTAATTGCGGCAACTGGACCCCAGAAAGAAAGGAGGACAAATAAAAAGGAAAGTAAATGGGAAAGACTGTTGCAAGATTATTTTTAACATTGCCTATATTTAGAATTGTAGCTGCTTTTTTTTATCAGCAATACAAAGATATACAAGGGCAGGACGGCGTGTTGACTAGAGTCCTGCTCAAATGTACTGGGCTGGCTCACCCAAAGCCTACCCATCGAGGAAACGCCTCAAATGATGCCACAAAGTGGCCAGGGACCAGACGACTGTAACTTACAACGCACAGCTCTGTTAACTAAGCTTCGTTTCACTTCGATGAATCTAACAATCCTCCGAGGCATCTAGGATCAACATTTAACACCATCCGTTTTTCACCACCCTCTTATCCACAGAGGCTGAAGACGGATCAGCACAGAGAACATTCCAGTAGCCCTGTTTGTTGTTGCTGTCAATCAAACGTCAATAGTCTGTTGGCACCTTTCCCCGCCTCAGTTTTTGATACGTGATGCTCATTTCTGTTTCCTCGGCGTCGCATT
Organism: Gadus chalcogrammus; assembly: GCF_026213295.1. Classification (NCBI taxonomy): domain Eukaryota; kingdom Metazoa; phylum Chordata; class Actinopteri; order Gadiformes; family Gadidae; genus Gadus; species Gadus chalcogrammus. The sequence goes on from NC_079417.1 coordinate 7,960,046, forward strand.
GACATGAGGCGGACCTCAAACTATGAAGGGAAAGTGAAAACAACCCCCTCAGAACACATCATGCCACATACACCCACTATGTATTTCATGTGGCTACATAACCAAGACTTTGAACCTCGTAGTCCGATAGTCCCATAATGCCATTCCTGCCTTCCACTCTGCGTATGAAGTCAGGGAGACGGGGAGACGCACGGCCATTGCTGATTCGTCTGGTGTGTGCTCAGATGTGCGAGCACACACACACACAATTAAACCCTCACTCACACACACACGTGTATGGGGGGGGGGTGCTACCGTAAGAACACAGGGAACCTTTTCTTTTGTTTATTTTCAGATCTTACTGTTTCTATCCACAGAGCAAATTGAGTGAGTGAGAACTGAGTTGATTGAGCTGTGGGTTGGTGAGTTATAATCCTTAGACGCTCATCATTTAAAATGATGTTCATTTTTTGGCAGACGCAAGGGAAGGCTTCTGTGAAAATATGTAGAGGAATTGGCTGGAACAAATCGGAATGAAATGCATGCTATCGTGATATAGTTATAACTAATTCATGAATTAACTCAATAACTCGCTTACTCACTCTTTCTGTCACATGACATCTCCGGTCACCCACTGTATCATAAAAGTAGTACAGATATAATGGTTGCAGCTCAATGTTTGTTTCGGTTAATCTTTAACATACCACAGATGGAGGTCAATACACTCAGCCGCACGCATGCTCAGACAGACACACGCCCAAGCACACACACACACACACACACACACGCACACACATAGTTCCACATTCAAACTGCTCTGTATTCTCCCTATACTTCCTAAAAAAACTGCTGACTTTGTAAAAACAAACCAGTTGATGGTTCTGCATCTGCAGACCCGATGTCAATCAATCCACATCCATAATTCAACATTGACTACCCGGACATGTGGTAGAAGTGAAACCAAAACTGTGTGCCGTCCAATTCCTTTTTTAATTAAGCTCCACAGTTTGTTAAATTAAATACACATCTGCATTCTTGTTTACTCGTACTATAATTTGTTAGATGGTTAGAATTCAATTTTCTTTTATCCCATTTTAATCAGGTGTTTTTATTAATTATCCCTGACAAAAAAAGCTAAGCAGCAGAGGAAATGGAAACCCTCACAGCGTTTCTCTCATGCCGGCGGCTTTGTCATCAACATACACAACAAGAACAACACAACAGCACATGAAACCGAAACTGCTACAGCCCTGCAAAAATTCGAACTCAATCCCAAAGATGAATGCAGTATTGATTTGGGTAAAAGTTGTGCTATTTTAAGGTTGGAGAAAGTGTACAGAACGGATGATACAACATACATACAACAGGTTATAAGGGTTCGTAAACATAGAAAACATGAACGAGAACGACAAAGCGGCAGGCAGACTGGCAATACAGAGTCTCTCTCTGTCTCTGTCTCTGTCTCTGCTTCTCTCTCTCTCTCTCTCTCTCTCTCTCTCTCTCTCTCTCTCTCTCTCTCTCTCTCTCTCTCTCTCTCTCTCTCTCTCAATATAACTGTCAATAAACATATTATATGCATATATATCTTTATCTATATCTCACTATCTCTAGCTCTATCTCTATATACGATTACCTGAAATCATTATGCACGTCCGTAATTAGAGGGCTGTCATCCAGCCGGTATATAGTCAGCCTTGACTGTGGGTGGGCGTGCGGGATCCTTAAAGCAATCCCTCTGTATCTTTAACCCACTCTCTCTCTCTCTATCTTTAACCCGCTCTCTCTCTCTATCTTTAACCCCCATGGTGAGGTGCCAAGGCCTGTGTTACTCATAATGGACGTCTCACACCCAGCTCAACCATAACCACCTGCATGCCACCTCCCACAGCCATCCCCCTCTACCTGTTAAAGAGATGATTATATATAGGGATGGGTTGGGAAGAGAAGGCTGCTCAGATCCATGGGGCTGTCCCTCTCTCTCCCTCCATTGTTCCTGTCTTGCCTCTGTCCCTCCATTCTCTCTCCCTCTCCTGCTCTCGGTCTGATACCTCCTTTTAGCTCTCTGTCTCTCGCCCTTTCGCTCTCCCCGCCCTCCGTTTCTTCTATTCCGTCCAGCCTCCTCAAATCCCCCCTTCCCTCCCTTCCTTCCTTCCTTCCTCCTGTCCGTCCGTCCTTCCTTCCCTCCCTTTCTCTCTCTCCCCCCCTCCCTTCCCCCTCCGTCCTGGTGTTGCCGGTGGCATGCTGCCTGCAGGCCGGAGAGAGCTTGGGAGGTAATTGTATTGCTGTCAGCTCTCTCAGTTGATGATTTGCCCGTGTAATTATGTTACAGCTTGACCGCTTCTTCCTCAAACATGTATCCTGCTATCCTGGTGAAGGATCTGCACAGGGGGGCAATGAGAAATGACTGGCAGGCTGTGTGTGTGTGTGGGCGTGTGGGTGCGGGTGCCATTGTGCGTGTGTCTGTGTGGGTGTCAAATGTGATGATTAAGATCATTTCCTCCTTGTCATGCTTTGCATCCCTGCATCACGTCACAGATGGTTTGAAATTCCGTTTTACCCACCACACAACCCCCGGTGCATTTGAAGAGGTTCAATTCTGCTGTATCGTAAATATTATGTAGATATGCAGGTAGGTCGAGTGAGAATATAAATCGAATACGCAAGGGATTTTACTTGTAGATGTATGACTCAGAAAAGCCAAAGGCAGAATGAACTGCGGCCCAGGATAACTGGGTTGAATAAGGCTTCAGCCTGGAGCTATCAATCCCACTGTTTCATTGACATTACTTTATTTGCCTTTGAAAGCAGAGAATATAAATAAGGAAATGACGTTTGTCAGACCATATCCACTGTGTTTGTGCTTTGTTTCAAGCTAAAGCAAATGCCTGACCAAAATTGTGTAGCGTACTATTAACTATTTAGAAATGGATCAGACGCTTTTATCTAAAACCACCCACAGTGAGTGATTTAATCTTACACAACTTTTGAATACCCTGCTTCCAAACAAGGTCTTTTCCATTCCTCTGTAAAACATTACACTACTGCGTTACACCATCCAGACCATTCCAGCTTCTAGATTCTGCCTCACGCACGTCATTATTTTCCAATCTGCAATGAGAGCTGTGAGATGGAGGGGTGGGGGGGGGGGCTCATCATTAGATAGGGAGGTCTCAGGGGTGTGCCCCCTTCCTGCTGTAATTGCATGTGCCACACGAGCACATTACACACTTAACACTGCAGAGCGGGGGCGAGAGGGTGACTGAGCAGGAGGGAGGGAGGAAGAGGGGGGGGGGGGGGGGAGAGAGAGAGAGGAGGAGGAGAGAGAGAGAGAGAGAGGGGGGAGGGAGAAAGAGGGAGAGATCTGGGACGGACGCCAAGCCGGAGGAAGGTGAACGTATGAGAGGATAAAGTGTGACCTAGAATGGACTAAAGGCATATGCGTGTGTGTGTGTGTGTGTGTGTGTGTGTGTGTGTGCATGTGTGTGTGTGTGTGCGGGTGTGTGTGTGTGTGTACATGGTTGTGTGTGTGTGTGTGTGTGTCTGATGAGGGCAGACCACCTTAAGGCAGGAAGCCTGGACGCCAGGTGAATAAGAAGTGGTGAAGGATTCGGTTTAAATGGATGAAGAACGGAGGAGAACGGGCTGTTTAGAAGACGGAACACGAAGAGGGAAAAAAGGAGCGAGAGGAAGAGAGCGAGCAGACAGTTGAATTAGGCATTAACCACCAGACAGTTAACCACACTCCACTTGAACACAGTGGAGCGTAGAGCCGGTGAGGCCGCCCTGGTTTGGAAGGAGGGCTTGTTTTTGCTGTCTCTGTCAAGATCTCTTTATCGCTCCGCGGCAGTTCTCCTGCCTTCCGTTCAAAAGCGGCAGCGGTGATCTCCTCCCGCTGTTGGAAGCCCCGCATCATGATTGTATGTGTTATCAAGGTTTAGGTATCACAGTTATCGACACGTATATGACGCAAAAAGCATGATACACGTCTCCAGACAGAGTTTCCAGCAGTGATTTCAAATTGCAATTCCTAACCCTACCAGTAAGAAGTGGGCCGCGGAATAAAACCCAGGACTTTTAGCTGGCACAACAACCTGTATAGTCAATCTCTTCATAAGGAGTTTAATGTTGTGGAATAATGTTCTTACTAAGAAAGCAAAGTTATTATCCATATAAAGCAGGTAGGAGTGCGCGTTGGTACTAGATTTACCTGTACACATCTGCGTGCTCCCCTCTCTGCCCCAGTACCTCGGCACCTCCCAGCTCCTCCTGTCAGCTCCCTGCTGGGGGAACAAAGCCAGGTGCTCACACTTCACCCCCCCCCCCCCCCCCGCCTCAGCAGGAAACGCTCCTCTCCACGTCAACAGAAAGGCTTCCGTCTCGTTTTCGTTTCTTTTTTTTTGGCGAGTCAGCAGTGGGGGGCTGCGCTCCGCAGTGTGTTTGTTTGGCTTTGATTTGCCTTCTGTGGAAACCCGGGGGTAAGGTGGGGGGGGGGGGGGGGGGGGGGTGAATGACTGGAAGATTTGGAGGCTTTGAGATTGGGAAGAGAGATCTGGACCGGGATTCAACTGCTTCTGTGGAATATTTAAGTAGTTCAGGATAATCGGCTCTCTTTATCCCGCTGGTTGGGCTTTGGTGTGCGTGTGTGCGGGTGTGCTTGTGTGTGTGTGTGTACCTGTGTGTGTGTGTGTGTGTGTGTGTGTGTGTGTGTGTGTGTGTGTGTGTGTGTGTGTGTGCGTGTGTGTACCTGTGGGTGTGTGTGTGTGTGTGCGTGTGCATGTGCGAATGGCACCCTTTCTCATTGCAAACCTCTAGAGGAAGAATCTGACAGATTGATTTGTTGACACCGTCAGATCATCACAAGATCACACATGAGACATTTATAGAGACTTCTCGTTGCTCAGCCAATCGGAGAAGAGCAAGAAACATGGCTTTCACTAGCCCTGTTCACACATGCAGTCTTACTCTGCAAAGTTCCGGATGATTTCCTGTATAAGGTCATGTGTGAAGGCTAAGGGTTACGTCGTAGTACACAAGACTCTTCACATTGACTAGACTCCACCGAGGACGTTTGTGAAATCGGCGCCTGTTTATCTCAACGCACTAATGCTTATCGGGTTATCTGATGGTAATATCAATACAGCTTCTTATGTTTGCAAACAAACTTTTTGCTGGACAGGTTCAGCAATAGGGAGCTACTCTCAGTCCGCGGGTTTAATGGCAGCTGGCATCCATAAGTGTAGAGTTACCGAACTAATCTCAAACCCCTGCTGAGGACTGAAATCAGGGACTGTTTATCCTAATGTGCCAATGCTTTTCGGGTGATCCGGTAGTAACAGTCAATACAGCTTCTTATGTATGCAAACAAGCTCCTATTCTCAATCATTTCAGAACACGGGACACGTTCCGAATGAAGGGAGCTCCCCTCATCGTGGTATTAGCGTCCCCTGCTACACTTTCTTTCCGGCATTGCTATGACGTGTCTGAATCGGAGCAGGACAGAAACGACCCTGAACGGAGCTTAATGTGTGATTTGTGTAAATCGACGGTTCCTGCAATGTTTTCCTATTAATTTACATGGAACCGTGTGTGATAGGGGCTTTATCAGAGTGAGAGCGAGGGGGATATAGACTTAAGATGAGACACAGGACAGCAGGCCAGCTGCTCTGCACTGCAGTGTGGGTGGGTGGAGGCAGGGAGCTTCCTCTCACAGCGAGTGGGTGGTTCACACCCTGCATCACTTCCTCTGTGGGGAGCCTGCTGGTCAGACAGCCATCCAGCCACCCAGTCCGCCAGCCAGTCAGCCAATCAGTTGGTCATCCAATCAGCCAGGCAATCAGCCAGCCAGCCAGCCAGTAAGGTAGCGAATCATCCAGCCAGCCAGTGAGCCAGGCAATCAGTCAGTCAGCCAACCAGCCAGTCAGCCATCCAGTCAGCCAACCAGCCAGTCAGCCAGCCAGCCAATCAGTTGGGCATCCAATCAGCCTGCCAGCCCGTAAGCAAGGCCATCATCAAGTCAGCCAGTAAGCCAGCCAATCATCCAGTCAGCAAGCCAACCAGCCAGCCAGCTAGCCAGGTATTCAGCCTTCCAGTCAGCCAGTCAGACAGCCAGTCAGCAAGCTCATGATGCATGGCCTCATCAGCAGACACACTGCCACAGGCTGCACACTAATGCACCGAGCTCCCCCTAATGGGCCCAAACACTGAAGACCTAAAACAATTTAAAACTGCTTGAGACTATAAATAGCTGCCCTAACTTAGTTAAAGGACTCTTCTACAGCTTCATCACCGCTCTTTTCATTGCTGCCTGCGCTGTTGTTGAAAGCGTACTCAACCATTTCCAGCTGTGGTTGTTTCACGTATTTCTTGAAAAAGTAATCAAATATACACCTGAACGGAAAACTAGAAACACGCTTTCATGACGAATCCTATTGAATTGTGCATAGAGCCGGGTAAATCCATGAGGTGCTGGAACTAACATCACATCTCATCCCACCTGTATTGGCAACTCCCCCCCCCTGCCCCTCCAGCTGTGGTTGGCCAGATGGTGTCGCCATGGCAGCCAATTCATCCCTCAAACACACTGGCTAAATAAGGAACGACACACATGTGTGTGATCATGCACCCGCTGGGGCATAGTTGTCCACTTATATCTAAACACACACTACGCAAGAAGGCGAGCATTGCATGTGCCACTTAAACACACACACACGCAGTCATTCGTGCATGGAAGCGCGCACACACGCATGCATGCATGCATGCATGCACGCACGCACACACTCATGCATGCACGCACACACACACACACACACACACACACACACACACACACACACACACACACACACACACACACACACACACACACACACACACATGCCTTTAAACATGGATAACAAACACACAATCATGCATTGAAACACGCATGCACGCACACACACACAACACACAGACACACACACACCCACGCCTTTAAACATGCTTCACACACACATACACACACACACACACACACGCCTTTAAACATGCTTCACACACACACACACACACAGACACACACACACACACACACACACACACACACACACACACACACACACACACACACACACACACACACACACACACACACACACACACACACACACACTCACAATCATAGCTACATAGCTAATTGACTAATATTATACCCAATAAATACACATTTTATCTAAAAGGAAGCAGATGTTTATACTATCTTTTCAGACTCCTGCCTTCATGTAGATCAGAAAACTATAACCAGAATGTTTTTTTCACCCACTCTGAACCAGATTTTCTGCCATTATAAAATGTCTCTGCTGTCTCTAAAAATAATTGATGGGCATTTTTCGAGGATATTTCTTTATTGTATCCCCTGCATAAATAGCATTTTATGTTTTTATCCTAAATTTTTGTTGAGGAAATCATTCCAAAGCAAGGGCATCATGTAATTTTAGACAGTTTGATTAATTATGGCCCGGAAAGAGTAAGCTTAACAGCAGCTAGCAAACCATGCAATGTTCTCCAATGAAGACCAGCTAATCAGTTCAAGGATACTCTCCACAGAACCCTGCTTAAGTGTTCCCTGATGTGTTTTGAATACAGCTAGTCTTGAAACACGGTCCTCCATCATATTAATTAATGCGTCTTAGAAACGGTTTTACACAACATCAGTCCATTTTTAAGAATTCAACCAAGTCCAGGAAAAAGGTCACCCTTGTCGATGAATATTTGCTTTGCTGTAGACATCTCTGAAATTGACCTGACCGAATTAGCCACAGAGTGCGGCTATAGGTTCCAACCTCTTCCAGCTAAAAGAGTCGATGCCGCAGGCCTGAACAGTGCTTTTTGAAGGAGAAACCTCAGTCTGTCATGCTTGACAAGCATTGGGCATATGCACACATTTTATGAAACCATATATAAGCATGAAAGCAAGCCATGAGAATACATAATGCTGTTCACGCAATACACTAATACACGGAGCATACAGTCATAACTGATTATGTTAAGCAAGACTTAAAGATGTCTTCCACATCATTTAATATTAGTCTATTCTCTGCAGTTCAGCTATCTTAATAAACCGTTCATTTGCAATTCTGATGTTTTGCTAGGCTTTTAGAGTGTACTGTTGATAAAACGTTTATTGCCACTACACTCAAATGCAATTAAAGTCTTTACACTTCCCTGAAGATGTTAAATCTTGCTCCCCCCTCCGAGAAATAAAAATTGTTAAGTTAGTGTTGTTTAAAACAGCAGCAGTGTTTTTCTTTGTTTTGCCCAAGTCAGTGTTAATATCACACAGGGCGAATTGTAAAGCTGCATATATAGGAAAAGGTCTGGTTTTAACGTTCAAAGGCTGTGAAGATTTTTTTATGGCTGCCATAATAGTTAAGTTATTGGGTGTTTCTGCCCTGCTTTCTGACAGCACATTTTCTGCTCAGTGTAGCCTCCTTCCCTTTCACATTAGTGTTCGTCTGAAACCTGGCAGATGTGCAGAATAATAACCGTACTAGAGAAATAATTCTCAAAATGAACACTTCTTGTGCGCTTGCCTTTTTTCTGCTTGACTGGAGCACAGCTAGTTTGCTTGAATGGTGAACAGCTGGTTTGATTTCAATTTGGCTATCTGTCTGAGCATCAGAGATGTGCCATGGTCTCATTCCAGGGGGTTCACAGCCTCCTGCTGAATGCTCTGCTTTGATCCTGTTCTCTGTAACTTTATTTCATCCATGTTCCTCCCTTTCATCCTGTCCTCCACCTCACCTTGCTCATCTCGTTCTACTCGCTCTTTCCATGTCTTCCCCCCTTCATCCTTGTGTGTGAGAACCATCTGTCTTTAAGCCCACTCTAAGATCGCATCCCTTCATAGATCCCCCCCCCCCCCATTTGTCTATTCCCTGCTGGTGTTCTGTCTCTTTGCATCATAGAGATCAGTGGAATCCTTCACCTTGTGGTCGCTTTTTGTCTTTTGTTTATAATTTATATGGCCCTTGGTGTGGAATTATGCAAAACAAAATGTCTTCAAATCTGAATGCCTTCTTGACCGTTGTTGTCTTTCAGATATTACGTGTAGTTCTTAATTAGTCATGGCAAATACAACCAAGTGGAAGTTCTCCATTTCTAATGTAACTGCGATCTGTTAGTAGCCACATGTTGTCATTACGGGGACTTACATCCCTTGCGCAGAAACAACTTAATTATGCCTCGACATTATCATTCATCAGGAGTGAAATCGAAAAACATAATGAAAACAGTATCCCGACATTTCTTTATGTTATTCTATCTAACACAAATTACGGGAACTAAATGAGCGATATAAATATGGCAACAATTGACTCTTTAGTATTAGGGGTGACAGTAAGGTCATTGTCTGCTTCTGATAACTCACTGAAACATAAATGTCCTCCTTTATCCTGAGGAACAATGAAACGACAATCTGCAAAGCTCTGTGAGAGATGGTAGATAAATGCCATGCAGGTAGGACAAGGGAGGAAGAGAATGACGGAGTGCGGAGGCTAGATGTTAAAGGCCACCCTTATCTGATCTCTGGTGAATGTCCTCAGAGTTATGTTGTGGTTTGTTGTTTTGTGCCTCCCGTGTTAGTCCAAGGTCTCAGTGCATTGTTTCCAGATTAGACTTTAATTATTTATATCACCGTGTCAACGTCTTGGAGCAAAGGTTTGGTCAATACTCACACACTGTTGTAATGAATTTCATTTTGGCTACAGGCTTAAGGGCAGGTGTTAACAATATTACGTTGCGTCTGTGTATTGACCTGCGGCAGATCAGCCCTGGCTAGGATTAACCGATTGATTCTCTAGAGTGCACAGTTATAACATTAACATAAATCTTAAATCAACCCTTAACTCCAGCTTAACCCAGACACATGACACAACCTAAAAGCTAACCCTAACCTCAACCCTAACCCTCTCCCCAACTTAAACCCTGACACCTATCGCGCTAACCTTCACCCGAAAGAGACAATTTAAGGGTTTCTAAGGATTCCACATGTCTCTTGCACCTGGGCCTCTCTGCACGCTTACCCCATAACCTCTGACCCTTGGCCCGCTCAAACTCAGAGTGCCTGGCAGACGAGAGCGAGGGGGAAAAGGCCTAGAAGGCCGACCAACATGCAGCGGCAGCAGCTCTATTAACAACAGAGGAAAGGATTTGCTTCATTTAATCCTCTCGTGGCGAGACAATTATACCACATTGATCACTGTAGAAATGTGTGCTTTCTCTTGTTCATGAGGGCTGATTAGCTGCTTGGCTTACAATGCATTCTCCTTTTCATCCACACACACGCATGCACCCACGCAAGCACGCACCCAAATTCCAGGCAAATTGTCCTATGATTATATGTGTTGCCCACTTCCATGCGGGGGCGAGATCTAAGCGTGTGCCGTAAGTTAATTAAAGGTGTGTTTGATATTGCTGACAGAATCATTAGTTGTGTTGGTCGGGTGGGGGGGAGGTGTAGGTGTTTGTGGTGCTGTGCGTGCGTGCGTGTGTGCACGTTTTAGCCCTGCTCTGTTGTAGTAACAGATGCGGGGGGGGGGGCATAAATGGTAACTAGGGGCCACAGTAGTTGTTAAATCAGTGCGGTCTAAATCAGGACAAGACACAGTGATTTAGCAACCCCACCAAGAGCCTGTTAATTTGCACAGCAACAGTCGCTCCAGCGGAATGCACATAAATCCCCACTAGCCGTAGCGAGAACTTCACCACAAATAAAATAAATAATCAAATAAATAGCACAAGCTCAACATCTCTAAAGTGGTGTTGCAAATCTTTCCCGCTCAGCGGATCCAGGATGGAGGTGTGTGTTGGTTCCTGTGTAGTGG
>NC_079417.1:7975883-7978383 GCF_026213295.1 Gadus chalcogrammus
CCTCTCTCTCCCCCTCTCTCTCCCCCTCCTCCAGAAGAAGACGGGAGCGGTGAAGATGCAGGAGAAGAAGGAGCGATGGAAGGAGAAGAAGCCCTCCAAGAGGCAGCGAGAGGCCGAGGCGCTGGGCCTGGAGCAGGAGGAGGCGCCGGGGGCGCGGGTGGAGCAGGAGATGGAGGTCCGGCGGGAGGTGGAGGGGGAGGAGGAGAACCTGGTGCCGGCCGCCATGGACCCCCTGGAGAAGGGCTTCTTGGCCCACGCCCAGCGGGAGCAGGACAGGATGAACGAGAGGCTGCTGAAGAGGACCTACTCCAAGAAGAACAAAACGGTCAGTGGTCGCCTGGCCCTTTTCTTTACTCTCCCGCTACTGCCGTTTCCTTTGACCTAAATGCGTGTTATTGCATCAGTGTTTTGGTTACAGTCGGATGGCTGATGATGTCTGTGGGCGTCTCAGAGAGCCCTCCGGAGATGACACACTGTCTTTTGTCAGCATTTATTCTGATGTCAGGCATTGTACAGCCAAATTGTTGTTTTTCTGCTCTTGGTTTATTTTAAGTCTTGGCTCGTACTCTCACTTATTATTGAAGCAGTCAGTACATGTTTGTACTGTTCAGTGCTGTACAGGTTCAGTCTGTCTTCTCGCAGTGCCCTTAATAGATTGTGTCACACATTGTTGTGTAAGTGTAGTGCCGCCATTCTTAGGCGGTTATAAACTTTCACTGGTACTCTCGTACGTGTCAATACAAGCAGTAACCTTTTGCCTTCCTGACTGATGTTTCACCTTTGACATATGACTGTGTGCATTAACCCACATTTGCTTCCACTGTGACCTTTAACTTGGTACTTCAATGTTGCAGTTTGTCAGAGGTGGTGCCACTGGCGTTTTCTTTTCCTTTTATTGCTTGATCTCAGGAAATGTATTTTTTTTTTCAGTTGCAGTGTATGCTCCTCCTTACTTTTTTTCATCAACTGTAAATTGTGATTGCTATGCTGGGTTTTTGCTGAGCCTACATAACAGCATTTGCTCTATCTGCAATCCAACCCCCATCCTCACACACACACACACACACACACACACACACACACACACACACACACACACACACACACACACACACACACACACACACACACACACACACACACACACACACACACACACACACACACACACACACACACACACACTTACACAAAAGTACACTTACACACACACACACACACACACACACACACACACACACACACACACACACACACACACACACACACACACACACACACACACACACACACACACACACACACACACATATACCAGCCACTCACGCCCCCACCATTAGACAGAGTGCTGGAGTCCAGTGTGTCCGGCGCAGTGAATCAGTCCATTTATCTACCAGCAGTTTGTTTAAAAGGACGGATGTTTTAATACTCCACACCCCGGGGCCTGCATACACCACCGTCCTGCTGAGAATGAGAAGATATGTGTGTGTGTGTGTGTGTGTGTGTGTGTGTGTGTGTGTGCATGTGTGCTTTTGTATGCGTTTGCCTGTGTAAATATGTCTCCAAACGAATATAATTTTGTTTTGTATTTTTTAATTGGCTTTCTAATAGTTGTTTTTGCTAAGTGCTCCATTTAAAATGCAAATGCTTCAGATAAAACAGAGTTCCACACTCACTTAGTATCAGATGATCCAGAACCTCGATGGGATCCCCGAGTGTTAACGGCCAACAGATGTTCCTGTAGATGTTTCAAAAACCAGGAACTCTACATTATCAACATTATGATGACGTTATATCGTTTTCATTGTGCAGCTCTTTTGCAAATGATCTCTTCAACAAGGGGATGTCCTCGGACACAGCCCAGAGCGGCCTGCAGGCACACTGCGCTCCCCCGGGGCACGCCTGCCTGAGAGAGATGTTCTGGACATTAATCCTGCCGCAGCGTTCTGACCTCTGACCTCACCTGTATCACCTCTGTCCTGTGAGGAGGCCGCGGCAGTTAACAGCATACTGCCGGAGACATAAAAGCTAGGCAAGGGTAGAAAAAGCCTTCCCACCGTCTTATTCTTCCCCGTCTGGCTGCGTGGTCTCAATCCATCAAGTCCCTGACACCTGAGCTATCTCTTCAATCTTCTTGTACCTGCTAAATGCAAGTTCATGGTGACGGGCCGGCGGCCAGACCCCTGGAGCGGTGGGTTCAGCTCCAACCTCAGTCCGACGCCACATGTCAAGCTCACTCTTCTCCTACCCACTGTTCTGTGTCTCGTCACTGTCCTGTCCGTAAATAGAGGACAGAAGGCCGTCCAAATAGGGACCCGATACAAGTGGATTATAGCTGCACCCTTTGTAGCTTTAATGTAAATCCAGAGCTTAGAAAACCAAAGGGGAGGAAGAAGACAGGAAGGGGAGGATCTGCTTTCAGATCTCGTGCCCCGTGGAGCTGCAGTTCCATCATCGCATGACCACACTACAGTCCATGCGGTTGTCACACACACGCACG
>NC_079417.1:7983383-8000883 GCF_026213295.1 Gadus chalcogrammus
CACACTCTAGGTATGCATCGCTCCAGGGTATCACAGAACACACTCCTTTGACCTCAACGACCCCCACTCACCAACACCCCTCTAAGTGCTGAGCAAACACCAACACATTCCACTGAACACACACACAACATGAGCCAAAGAAACCCAAAGGAAAACCCTTAAGTCTGAGGAACTAATAATCAAATGGTGGATCTTTCCGTCATATCCTGGACAGCAAAAAACAAATTTTTCGATAATTTACTTTGACCATCTGATGACTTCAATTACTATACTGTTGCTTCTTTAAATCCCTCCAGTTAATATGCTGACTGTGATTGGCTTCTATATTTAGTTTAGACCTTTGCCCCTTTCTGGCCCTGGACTTTATAATAACCACTATTAACAATTGATTTGTGTTTGGGCATTCGTGTAATCATGTGTGTTTTATGCATGTTTATGTTTTTCATAAATGTATCTTCGACCAAAACAAATGCTAATTTGTGCTAATGGCTTTGACTTCCTCATGCTGTTCTTGTTTAAAGCTATCCAGTGTCTTGAAAGTGGGCTGGGATAATTAGCGTGGCAGCTTCAAGGTTGAGAGGAGTTATGTGGAAGCCAGTGGCCTGGCGTGTCCTCAATTGTCACGCCTGGTCCCGGGAAACCTCCTCCGGTCAGTCGAGGGTTTTCTTAGCCTAGTGTTTTGACGGCTCTCGCCAACAGGGACACAATATAAAACCGATTGTCACTGAGTGCTGTGCCACCGTTGCGCTGTGGTGGAGATGTTGCAGGGGGCGTTGGCAGCGCTCTGGAAAAGCGTCCAGCGCTGACTGATCCACTCCTCCCAGTTTGTCATTACAACAATTTGTTCTCAGCAAGTCTGCATGTCAATTAGCCTCCATTTCTTTGGGGTGAATACAAGTTAAATGATGCAGTACCCTGTTAAACACATTGCTTCATAATCCCCTAATGTCTCTGCTATTTATCTTTGATCACAGACATATATCTATTATGTATGTATGTATACATGAATTATGTGGTATTTAGCTTCCATAACTTGCATTCAACTAATAGGTTTACTAATGAAATCCAGATTTTTATTAATTTTCCTTTTCCATTTGGTGGATGTTTTCATCCAAAGACTGAGTCTATAACTTTGTAGCATGGGTCACCCTATTATGGGTCAAAGCCCTTACGCTGGTGTTAATACGCTGGTGTTAATGCCATGCTCTATCCATTGAGCTAGACAGGACCAATCTGTTAAAGCCTCTGCCTCTGTTGTTGTTTTTTGAAGCATTGCTGGAAGTTAACTGCGATAGATTATATGTAATTAGACGTTGTCACTGAAACAGATGTGTGCTCCACCAGCCACAGTTTACATCATCAGCCTCGAATGGTGTGGAGGAGCACATGCTCGGTTTCTGTTACGGTTCAACACTGCCCCCTGCTGCATGCCACCTGCATTACCATCACAACTCTCCTACCTAAAGCCCACCGTGTGCAGACGCGTTTCTGCCTTTCTTCAGTGAATATATTACTCGGTTCGGCGAGTACCACTTTCTCCACTAGGGGTCACTGTTCCCATTCAAAAAAGAAACACGGAGGGTGATCTATCCTCTATATTTCTCTCTTGTCTCCCCCTTCTCCCTCTGCCATCTTGCGTGCCTGATGTGAACCGGAGCGTCTTGGAACTCCAGCGCTCAGCCCAGACGGTGGTTCGTCGGCGGCAGGTGCCGTCGACACGGTGCCCTGCTGTGACTGCTAATGGATGCTTAATGTGGCTGCGAGATGTTGCCATGAAAACAAGGTTGTAGGAGATAATGAAAGCCCGCTCCTGGAAGAGGAAAAAAGGGAGGAAAAGGAAGGGCTGGTGGGCGCGTGGGCCGCACGCTCAGCATCGCCGCCGCCGCCGTCGGCACCCGCATCAGCTCATTAAACGACAAAGATAACGCCGTGCTGCAAGGTCAAACGCCGTTCTCTCTCGCTCGCTTCTCCCTCGTTTTCGGTGGAAAAACGTAGCTATCCGGCTCAGCGACAAACTTTTTACCAGAATTAGAAAAGAAAACTTTCAGGAATAAAATGGCTGATGATGGTGATTTAAAAATGAAGTTGATGGGGGTGGGTTGCGCCGCGCGGTCCGGGGAATGATTAGCCAGTGGTGTGTGAATAGGCTGTGATTTAGGTGACATTGTGTGGATTATATGCCTGGCAGCGAACAGCATGTGTTCGGTGGCTGTGGCTCTTTAAAGGCCATTCACACAGTAGCAATGAGCCGGGGCTCTGTGATTGTGTTTTCATGTACTATAGATCCTGTCATTAGCCCCCGGGCCACTTACATCATGACAGCTGACAAGACCCACCTCCCCATCCACCCCTGCCTCCCGCAGACCCTCCCATGCACCCCCCAAGGGACGGCAATGTGGTGTCTTTTGATAGAGAGGGGGGGGGGGGGGGGGGGGGGGGAGAGAGAGAAGGGGAGGGACCACCCGCACTAGAAGAAAGCCACAGCCATGTCCTGGACGGCTCCCCAGAGCTCAGCAGTTGAAGTGTGTATGCAAAATGGATCGGGAGGGGGAGAAGGCGGAGCCAGTGGGAGGAGGCGGAGGGGGAGGGGGGGGGTGGATGGGTGGTGGGGTTGCGCAAACAAAACCCCCAAAAAAATGGAAGGGGAGGGTAGCTGAGTCAGGGGAGGGTGGAGTGATTGCCGTGGCACAATAGATTGGTTTGACCCCCCGGGGGTATACACAGGGGCCGCGGCGGCAGACAGGGCCGAGCACTCCCTCAGGGAGCCAGATGGGGGGGGGGGGGGGGATTCTTACCGATGACCCCTGGGGAGGAGGGGTCCTCCATGAGTCCTGATGGGGATTAACTGACCCGGGCCGCATGAGGGGTTTATAGGGGTGGGGGGGGGGCGGGGGGGGTAGTGTTTCTTATCGGTGAGTGAGGTCTACCATATGTCCTCCACTCTGCATGGGGCTGGGCCTGCTGTGGTTTATTGTCCCTTCATTGATCAGGCTCGGGAGTCCCTCTGTGTACATTTCATGCACAAACACACAGTACAAACATACATGCGTCCTTACAAACACACATATATATGCGTGCATTCAGTCATGCATTCATTCATCCATCCATCCATCCATTGATTGATACACACACACGCGTACTTTACATTCAAAAACACCCACATACCTAATGTACACATCACACCTACAGTACAAATAACAATAAAAACAACACACTTCCGCCAAGCGGGCGGTAGAAATGCGTGCCTGGCGAGCGCGATAGCGGGGGTCAGGCATGTGCCTCTTCCGTCTACCGAGTCGGATGCCCCTCGACCCTACTCCCCGGCCCCCCATCCCCAACCCTCCCTCCCTCCCTCCATTCTTCTCCATCCCCCATTAAATATTAATCTGCAATTTCCCCTCCCCCCCGCTTTTGAGATAATACCTTGAAATCTTAACGTGCTCCCACTGCTTGTTTTACGTCGAAGGCGTCCCAGGGTGTGTGTGTGTGTGTGTGTGTGTGTGTGTGTGTGTTTTCTGTCTGTGAATGAATGTAATACTCACCTCCTTCTTCGACTGTATTCACTCCAGTATTCAATCTTCACTTCCACACATCAAACACATCACACACACACACACACACACACACAGACACACACACACACACACACACACACACACACACACACACACACACACACACACACACACACACACACACACACACACACTCACACACAAAAAGGCCCATAATATCATGTTCCATTCAGACCAAAAATGGCTTTCACTTTTCAACCTGCTCAGACTGACAAGTAGCATCTCCTAGACTGACGTTCTCCCCCATTGTAAAATGGCTGCCCTGTTTCTGGGGGGTTTCCACATCCTATAACCAGGGGTTGGATGTCTTCTGCTTCCATTGATCTGGCCTGGCTCGCCCATGCCCCCCCCCCACCCCCTCCCCCGCCTATCTGAAACCATCCATCCGGAGAAGCTCAGATCGTATCAATGATTTTGCTGATGGTTGACTCCCCTGACCCCCACACGGGCTGGTGGGTGACCTGGCGCCTGGGGGGGCTAAGGCTGGGGGTCGGGTAAGGCTCCATAAAGCACCACAGCCCGTCTTAGCTACGTTATTAACGGTTCAGGCTGAAAAGGTCACGCCGAGTTTGTGAATTAGAGGGATGGCGGTTTTTGGCTGCGTTTGTTTGTTCCGCTGGACGCACAAATGCGACCAGAGACACACAAACATCGACACACACACACGTACACATATATACACACACACACACTTTCATTGTGTACGAAATGAAAGTGTGTGTGCAGACGCACACGCACACACACAAACACACACAAACACACACACACACACACACAGTGCAATCTTTTCTTCTTATTTTCCACTCGGGTTGGAAGATGCAGTCAGCCATGCATCGCGGTGAACACACACACACTTGGCTGCACGGCTTCTGACTGCGCCCGCGCCCTCTCCCCCTGACAGGCAGCCATTAAACATTAGTGGCGTTTACGGCGGGTTCGTAACGTGGTTATTCCACCGAGCTGAACCTACCCGCCCGTCGGCACGCCGTGCCAGAGGTGACACTTTTATTTGACAGTGCAAGGGTGAGGACCCGAGGGAGGCCGGCCTGGCAATGAGTCTGAGAGGCGACACACACTCAGGAATAGATGTTAACGCACATGTGTCAATAGACACAAACACACACACTAATATGCACAGGCATACGCATGCAGATCAGTATGTTAACACGTGTATTTTGACACACAAACACACACACACACACACACAAATATGCACACATACATGTACAAACTTGCATGAGTGCATCCACACTCGTGCAACATGCACATTGTGTCTATACAATTTTTTAACACACAACCTGTGGAGCCTCGGTCGGCCTCACACATGCTTGCACTGCACCTGAAGTGTTCAGGTTCACTTCCAATGTAGTCGGCCACCGTTCCAGACGTCCCGCGGGCGATCGGAGCAGCAGACCAGACGTGATGTGGATGTTACATACCGCGACACTGCACAGCGGCGGCTGCTTCCTGTCTGCTTGTTAGGCTGGAAGTCGTACCATTCTTCACTGACGTCGGTATTGACACAATGGCTGTTCTCTCCTGACTATTATATTCATATGCCACAGCGGTAGATGTAGAAACTGCCTTTCCTAAGGCGGAGCACAAAGGCCCAAACAGAAGGACACATTGTCAAGTGTGTCTTTGATTGGTTCTTCACAAACCAACTGGCAAGGTGGAATAGTCAGAAAGGAAAGGGCTTGGTACAAGCCAAGGACTGATGCAGATGAGGGAAATGCCAACAAAATTGAAGCGCAAGGTCAATGTCTAACTAAATAGATTGATTGAGATGTGCCTTGTATGTTTTTTTGTCTACTTCTTCCATTATTGTACCTTGCAGCGTATGTACAGCCGGGCATATACACAAGGTCGTTCAAGATACCGTCTTGGCAACAGCGATGTCATATCAGGTTTCCTGCCTGTATTTTCGTTTTTCATCAGAGGCTTTTATCCAATGCGGCTTACAATGAATTCAGATCGTGTCTTTCATGCACATGCCGGGGATTGGGCATTTTGCTCAAGGTTGGCTACAGGTAGCTTGTGTAGCCTCGCATTGCCAGACGAATTGCAAACTGCAATCAGTCTGGAACCCCTCCACTCACTGAGCGACGAAAAAACATCTTTCTTCTCAACAAAAGCTTTAGGTGCAGGAGTTTGTTCTTCTTTCATTGAAAGTATGACATGCAGTTAGTTTAACACTGACTTGATAGCTGTTTACTAACGTAGCTTCAACTTTCACCAGATCCCGTATTTTCTTGTTTACGGGGAATGGGTTAACCTAGCGATTGTTAGTGCAAAGCACTAACAATCGCTAGGTTACATCCTTACTGTACCAACAGCGATATATTGTTTCACCTTCTTCCGACAAATGGATAAAAGCGTCTGCTAAATGCCCTAATTGTAAATGTAATCCAAGCTTTCGGTTCTTGCCAGAACACCACCTCCTGGACATACAGCCTGTGGGCTACAGGCCCATATTTATGTGTAGTTTGTGTGTAGCGGTTTGTTAATAGTTGTGTTGACAAATTACAATGACGGTGAAAACCCCCCGCCCACCAGCACCGCAGTGCCCTGTCCCACCAGCTCCCAGTGGAATTGATTAAGCCTAATTGGAGGAAGTCAGAAGCTGAGGCAAGAGGCACTAGATACATTTGGGTTGGTGTTAATTGCAGATTCCTACACACACACTGTGTGTGTGTGTGTGTGTGTGTGTGTGTGTGTGTGTGTGTGTGTGTGTGTGTGTGTGTGTGCGTGTGCGCGTGCGCGTGCATGTGCGGGCTCTGTCAGTGCGAGGAGGCAGAGAAACACTTAGCCAGGGGCTGACAATAGTGGATTAATTGGACTCCTCCATTGAACATAATTAGACTGATTGTTGAGAGAGATAAAGGGGAGGTTTTACACAGGCTCGCTCGCTGTCAGAGCTAAGGAGATCATCTCCCCCTGGGTTGCAGCATTGCCTCCTCTCTTAATTTGTCTTGATTCGCGTTGACTCACGGGGCTCACGTGTGTTGAGTATTGGTCGATAATTCCGGTTCCCCCCGTTGGTTCTTGGGAGTGGTGTGCCGACCCAACGCTCCGGAAGAGGTGTTCAGGATGGAGGTTTTTTCCCGTCTCCTGACCGAGATAATCGTTGATCACCATGACACTCTAGTCCTCTGTCCCTGTTCCCATCAACCCCCCCGTATCCCAGGGCTGTGGTTACACCACTTCTTCAACTGGACATCGGTGGGCTAAGAGAGACAGAGAGCCAGAGAGAATGACAGGGAGAGACAGATCGAGAGAGAGAAGAGAGAGAGGACGAGAATGAGACAGCCACAGACCTAAAGAGCGATAAGATAAGACAAGCTATTCATCCCAGATGGGACATTTTGGGGAGAGAGAGTAAGACTCTGGAGCCTTATAAGGGAGCCGGCCTACACCCCTATGAAGGAAAGAGCAATAATAAGATAAAGGAATAAAGGAATTCTTGTCTTCCATCCAGACCATACGCTTCCAATTGGAGCAGGGGGTTCATGGCTGGTCCAAGTGGAAATGATTTGGAAGCTGGGGAGCATTACTCAGGCTGGGCCAGCACCAGGAGCAACAGCAGCAGAGGCTGCAGGAGCTTCTGCATCACTCAAACCACAGCCAGCCTGCTTCCTCCTCCTCCTCCTCCTTCTCCTCCTCCACCCTTGGCCTCCCTAAGCTTCAGATGGGCTGCCTGGAAGCCTTACGGGGGCTTTCTTGGACCGTGCCCAGGTCTCCATCACACTGGGGAGGGCTGGGTACAGAGCTTCAAAGTGGGGGGAGAGGGGGGGGGGAGAACAATGCACTTGATGAAGCCCAAAGCGGCGGTTAGCCACAAGAGGTTGGATGCTAGCCGTGTGCTAGCTGCAGCTAAAAATACATGAGAAGAAGATAAGATGGAGGGCGGCAAATAGCGGAATCAAAGAACATGTCAAAGGCTCTCCGGCTCTCTCACTCCTTCACACTCCCCCAAAGCTTGCACGTCCAACTGGCAAGAGTCTGTTTTTCCTGGTGGAAAGAAAAAGAAAAGTGAGGCGATGAAAGCCGGTCTTGACTATGAAAGACGAAAGCCTTAAACGCATTTCAAGGTTGGATTAATTGGCCGTTATTCAAAACCACTTTTTTCTTTCTCCCATTAAGTAAATCCCATACAGTGCGGGGCCCTTTCAACAGGGATATCAGAGGCACATTAATTTCCATACTACTCTAGTGAGGATCGCGATCCTGCCTCAGGGTTCCTGAACCTTTTTTTATCTATTGATTCGAGCCCAGGCTATCTACACGGCATTTGAAGGCATACTGGGAATTTGACCACCTTTTTAAGTCTATCTGCCCATATTGTTTAACAGTAAAAACATCCATGCATTCATTATTAATGCCATTTTCACTCAAGGCTGATAATGGGGGATAAATAGATATAAATTCTAACCAGTTATTGCATTCCATCTCCCAACCTTTCATCCATGCTTAGTCAAAGAGTCGTGGAAACAGACATCGCTTTGTTCGTTTTCCTTTGATTTATCCCAAAGCTGTAGCCGCGGAAAATCATCTGCGCACAACATTGTTTCCATGGACACCTGTCCCGTCTTTGCCGAGCTCCGATTGTTTGAAAAAATACAGCGGGTTGCTGACCTACAACTGCAACCTCACAGCAGTGGCAGGCTTCCCTGACTGACAAGCCGGCTTGCAGGCCGCCCGGAGGAAGATCGTGGGCAGGCAGAGCTGGAGCTGAGCGGAGTGGTGGGATGAGTGGGGGGGTTCAAAACCTTGACTCCTGTTCCCTTGCTGTGATGAAGAGACTTGGCCTTCCAGCTTAAAGGAGACAAAAGGCCTATGCCGGGAGGTTCCTGGGGGAGATGTTTTGATGCATGAGGGCTGGATTGAAATAAAATGAAATAAGACCGGGTTGAACCTTATTTCATTTTGTGCAGTGGTGGTGTCGGTAGTGGTGGTGTCGGCGCCAGGGCGGGGGTAGTTAGAGGAGTGAGGGGAGACACTACCGGAGACCCTCAGGCGCTACTAAACCCAAGGCTAGTGTAGATTTTTACATCCAGAGCGTTGCTTTATGAGGAACTCCCAGTGGTGCCCTGAGAGGAAATATTTTTCTTTTTTTTTCAAAGATGAAGTGAAGAAACTGGACGGATCCGTTTCAAACATGCCGGGTAGGAAGTGAAGAAGTGGCTCCCCTTCAAGGGAGGACTTACTGACCTTGGCAGGAGGTCTGAAAGGGCCCTGCAGGATCGCAGGCCTCAGAGTTTTCCTTCTGTGGTTTATTTTCAACAGACACGTTGAAGCACTATTTCTATATTTGTTGGCCAACGTTTAAAA
Organism: Gadus chalcogrammus; assembly: GCF_026213295.1. Taxonomy (NCBI): domain Eukaryota; kingdom Metazoa; phylum Chordata; class Actinopteri; order Gadiformes; family Gadidae; genus Gadus; species Gadus chalcogrammus. Next base: position 7,992,290 of record NC_079417.1, read on the forward strand.
AAAAAAAAAAAAAAAAAAAAAACGGTGATCCATCCACCATGGTTTAGACACTAAAAAAAGCTTTTGAATTTAGTTTCACACCCAATAAATCATTAAACTCATAACCTTAAATGTTAACGCAGAGATGCAGTTTTCTACTCATCCTTCTTCACCTCTACACTTTAACCTTCTACATTACGTAGAGTGTATGTCTGGCAAGGGTTCAATGACAGTTTATGGTGATGATGCAGTGTTTTAATTCATGGCTACTTTATGGGTCTCTTGGCTACGACACGCACCCAGACACACACAAACACACACACAGACACACACACAGACACACACACACACACACACACACACACACACACACACACACACACACACACACACACACACACACACACACACACACACACACACACACACACACACACACACACACACACACACACACACAAACACAGCTATTTGCAAATCTGCACCCACAAACAAAAACGCACACACTCACTCACAGGCAGACTCTGCAGAAGGCCGGTCCCTGGGTCCAAACTCTGCATGGTGGTGGTGTTACCTTGGCCAGGTCTGGCCTCCCACCCCCCGCCGCCCGTACCTGGCCCCCCCACCTGGTCCCAGCAGGCCCGCCACCACCCACCGCCCATGGCCGGCCAGGGAGTCAAGGCCACAGATTAACTCTGCTATTTATGGTCCCGGCCCGTCTCACCGCTTCCCCAGAGAGGGGAAATATTGCTCACTTAGCTGGATTACTGGGTGCCGTAACGCCCCAAAGGCCTGCTTTATGGCGACCCATAAATGTTTCCCAGAGAGAGGCAGCCAGAGCCGGATTGATTAGCGCTCCGTTGGAAAGTCGATTCGTTACCCACGCCCCAGTGGGGAGCGCTGTGATGGATGCCTCCGAGAGGACGAGGAGGGAGGGGAGCAGGGTGGCGGTCATGGGTTGGTGGGGTCGGGCGGGCGTTTTTTTTCTCTTCTCAGCTCCATGCTGCTCCTCCCCCCCCCCCACCCCTAGTGACAGAGAAGATGGAGGGTCCCCATCGCCCGCTTGTGCCGTTGAGGTTGTCAGGCGGCCGCTGAGCTACGGCGTGCCGGCTCGTGACCCTGCCCCCTTTCCCCACCCCCCCCCCCCCCCCCCCCCCCCTGCCAAGCCGGCGGACAAATGGCCGACACCGACCTTGCCACGCGACGCCATTTAACAAAGTCCCTCCTGGTCACCGTATGGCCCCGGGGACATTAGTCATTTCTAATGATACCTCGCTCCCCTCTCCCCCTCCCCCAGACCCGTCTCCATTGATCCAGTCCCCCGGTTTGTCATGTGCTGAGTGACTTGTGATGTCTTGTGTTATGTATTTGTTGGCTGTGGATGCTGACTGGGAACGGGAGCGCCACACGTTGAACTGGACGATTAAATATGGATTGTCTGCTGATCTTGGCAAGACAAAGCTAGTGCTGCCGTTTGTGGAAATGTATCTAGATAAGCTAACAACAGGAATATACTTGCTCAGGTCAAAAGTGCATTTCTCTTCGAAACGATGTCACGACCTCAAGTTATGGTAAGTCAATGGTAACACAGCACTCTCCGATTAAAAGCTAATACAATGCGATTACCCTCCTAATTATTTATGGATTCCAGGACAATGCAGTTAACCACAGACTCAGAATTGGTAACATGCCTCTGCCGGGTCTACTGTAAGATCCAAGATTGTAAATCAATCCTGACTCAACATGGAGAATTTGTCTGGAGTCTTAAGCGGCTCAGGTGAGCTGGGGAATCCGATACTCTCCGGCGGCAGGCATGCCAGCAGAGAGCCAACAGGGGCAGCGAGGGAGCATTAATACGCTAACACAGCGTCCCAGCTCATTCTCCCCTGGAAGGGATCGATTTCCTACAACACGGCCCTCCTGCAAGCATTACCCGCGCCCCCCCCCCCCCCCCCCCCCTACCCCGCGGCCCCCCATCTCTCCCTCCGCTGTTCCCCCTCGCCGTGGCTCCCCGCGTGGCTTACCTCTCCCACACGGCTAGCCCTGCTGGAATGTGGCAGGCCTCATGCAGGCATATAACTAGCTTAGATGTTTTCCAGATGCCTGGATTGTGAAGTACATGTACACATGTGTGCGTCTCTCTGTGTGTGTGTGTGTGTGTGTGTGTGTGTGTGTGTGTGTGTGTGTGTGTGTTTCGTCCTCAGTATTTACTCGCCTTCACAGTGAGTTGTTGAAAGCGCTCCTCAAAGCGGCCTACCTGCTGATTGAGCTCCGCCGGTCGGATTTATGCGAGCCCTTATCTCCAGTTTCAACAAAAGCAGAGGTGTTTTATGTTATTTGGCGGCCAGGAGCCCTGGGGAGCCTGCCTGCCTTGATGCACTTTCTCCATGACTTACAGCCCCTATTGGATTACAACCAGCACCGCATCAGCAGGTGTTTTCGCTTTGCGACAAGCTGTGCTGGCTCGCACTGCGGGTTTTGCTCATTCAAACAGGGCTGGAAATGTCCTCTCTCTCTCTCTCTCTCTCTCTCTCTCTCTCTCTCTCTCTCTCTCTCTCTCTCTCTCTCATGCTCTCTCTCTCCCTCTCTCTTTCGTCCACTTTACCCCCATCTCTCTCTCTCTCTCTCTCTCTCTCTCTCTCTCTCTCTCTCTCTCTCTCTCTCTCTCTCTCTCTCTCCCGCCCTTTCGTCCACTCTAACCCCCTTTCTTCCACTCAACCCATACCACCCCCCCTCTCTTTCTCTCTATTCCCCTCACTCACTTGTTCTTTCTCTAATTCTCTTTTATCGCTTTCCACTATAGCCCTCCTTCCTCCCTCTCGCTCTCCTTCTCTGTTTCTAACTCTTTCTTTTCCTTCCGCCCCCACCGTGCCCTACCGCTCAGGTACGACCATGTGTCAGTTGTTCGGGTCGGTCTTTTGACAGATTGACTTTGACGGGGACTGAAACACTTTTAACAACCTTATCGCTGTCTCTGCGTGTCTTCTGTTGTTTCAAACCCACACACCCCTGCGGTGCTGTCGCGGCCGTGCCAAGAAATACTCAGCGAATGACAAGAGCGAGGGAGGGAGTAACATGGCCGCCAACCAGATAAAAGGCAGATTACTCCCGGGCTTATCTGATACGATAGGGTAATTACGCTCGCTGCAACGTAAACCAGGGTATCACTGTGTGGTTGAAAGGCGCACGTCAATGAAAAGATAACGCAAAGTAAGATATTATTTGCGTCATAAAGAGCATAAGCAATGCTCTTTGACTCGGCGCGATATAGCCCAGCGTTTTTTACTACGTTTCCCACAGAGCACCATGGCTCTGTCTTGGCGACGCAGCCGACACACAATCACGTTAGCAGCTGGGTCGGGGAGGACGGGGCAGATTGCCTTATCTGGGGCGCCCCTCACATCAGACTCTAACCCCTTATCTGTTTTTACTTTGAGTCTACTCAGGGAGACAAATTAGCTAATGGTGTTATTAAACATAATCTCTTGTCAAATGTGTGTTGGGGACTTATCTTATCGCGTTGTGTTATCTGAACTGACTGATCTGGGCTAGGAGGGGTGAACGAGGGGGGGGAGGGGGGAGGGGCGGAGCTAAGCTCTGTGCTGACACGTCTAAGCCTGGGGTGGCCCTATCTGGGTTCAGCTGGAGTCTCCCAGAGCCCGTCTCGTCTCTGACACACACTCTCAGCCGCTGTTGGTGCCGTCAGCCTTATCTCATGAAGGCTGTCAGACGCTTCCTTCTGTCACAGGCCGTCACTTAACACACAGCCGCACAACCGGGCACAACACCAAAGACGTGTCTTCAAGCTCTCCAGGCTGACTTCTTTAAATACTATGGGGTTTTTATTGTAGGATTTGTCTATTGTTTTATTTAAGTTTTGTTTTACTCCAGGCATTTGAGTGAGAGAGAGAGAGAGAGAGAGAGAGAGAGAGAGAGAGAGAGAGAGAGAGAGAGAGAGAGAGAGAGAGAGAGAGAGAGAGAGAGAGAGAGAGAGAGAGAGAGAGAGAGAGAGGTATACAGTCTGCACGGCCACAAATCGCACAGGGTCGCCGGCATAGTGGTCCACACAGACCCTCGTGACACATATGTCTTCATATAGAACATAGAAAACAAGGGCCTTCCAAGGGAGCCCTGGACCAAACCAAGCTTGACATGACCCGCAGCTGTGGTCGGACATCTCCTGGCGCAGGAGATGAAGAGTCATGGACGGAGAAAGACACATTTTCCCGAGTTGAGAGCTTTTGTGTGTGTGTGTGTGTGTGTGAGTACGGTTCCCTCTTGACCTTCTTCCCCTCATGTCATGAGCTCTCAGGTAAACCGGCCTTGCAGCTCTGACCTGAGCCCTTCAGGTTATGACGGGCCAACACGGTTCAGTAACACATGTCGTCTGTATTTGAACAGAAACCAACTTCCTCGCACAGAGGCTCTAGTCCGTCACCGGGTGTTTGAACCCAGCTTCTTGTGTAACGTTCACCCAGGAAGGGAGATTGGTTTTGGACAGATGTGTTGGGCTGGTTTGTCTGTACCAATCAAAACTGTTTATAACCAAGACACCAACTGCACACGTTTATTCATTTTATTTAACCATTTAGCAGACATTCTTTGTCCGACTTACGGTGATTTTGAGATATGTCATGGATGGGCAGGTATGGTTTGGGGCCTAAACCATACCTGCTCATTCAATGAACTCCCTACAATTTAGGGCATCTTGCAAGGGTCATTCATGTAGTAAATCTGCTGACATTGGGGAGCGCATCCAGACCCCTTCGGCTGGAAGTCAAACATCAACACATTAAGTTAAGGATAGAGAGAGGAAGGTAGCAGGAGACAAATCGAGTACATATTTGTGAATGGCATGCACTCCAATTAGTGTTTGGTGGGGCGACACACACTAGATAAACGCTGTCCATGTTGGGGACATGCGCTGGAGTGAATTGAGGCCGTCTGTGAGACTGGCTTTGTGTTTCCATGTGCGCTTCTCACTGAGGGCAGAATGAGTCCAGACGTTTGCCCTTGGAAGGAAACAAGCTGCTGCTGCTGATTAATTGGTGCAAGGCTAACGAGGAGATGAGGATCCAGACCTGTGGGAAATGATGTCACGGAATGGATGTAGCAGTAAATTCCCTGGATCCATCACAGACACACTTTGCACACTGTGTAGTGTGCTGGGGAAAAGGCTGGGTTTTCTCGTACTATGTCCAAACAAGCTATAGGAGGAAAGTTTATCTTGACGATGTGTATAAAAATGTAACTTTACTAAATGTAAATGATGGAGCAAAACAGATAGGCTACCGTAGCTTCTCTTACACCATTTGGAAGGGTGTGTGTGGGTGGGGGGGGGGGATGCAACCTCACTGCTAGACGCCACTCAAACTTACCCACCCCTCCTTTAAACACTCATCTAATAACGCATTATTATCAACAACAATAAAACCTTTGTGTGAGAGTGTGTATGCGGATGTCCACTTGTCTGTTGTGTGCACATCTCCGCCTTTATAATCTGTGTATGAGCCGCCACCACTACAGCGCTCTATTGTCAGGGTAACAGAACGTCCGTTGTACCCTCCTGATCCTTCGCAGGCTTCCACACACTTAGCGTAATCACAGCGCCTCAGGCTGCAGGGGGAAAACAACCGGGCCCATTGTTAGCGTCTAAACAGCACAGTGCCGCCACAGTGCCGCCACAGGGCGCCCCGTACCGTTGGCCTGTATGGATTCCCGCTAGGGGGTGGTGTGGTGTTTGATGATGGCTTTTCCGATCACGACGGGAAGCGTTTGATGTACACCACAAATCGTTCCCGCTTCGACAAAAAAAAAGCGCAGGAATGGACACGTTGGTCCGGCCTCGACACTGCCGTGGGTTAGAAATGGAAGAGACGGAGGGAGAAAGAGAGGATAGAGGGGGAGATGGGCGGGGAGAGAGGGAGTGAGAGTGAAGGAGAACAAGGGAACAAGCAAAGCGTAGATAAAAAGCTATTCCATCTCTGGAAGGTCAAGTAGACAGGCAATTTTGCTGTATCTCCCATCTTGGGGACAATGGCTGCGGCCGAAAATCCACTGAGCAGAATGATAGAAATCGCAGAGAGGTAATGGCGTAGAGAGAGAGAGAGAGAGAGAGAGAGAGAGAGAGAGAGAGAGAGAGAGAGAGAGAGAGAGAGAGAGAGAGAGAGAGAGAGAGAGAGAGAGAGAGAGAGAGAGAGAGAGAGAGAGAGAGAGAGAGAGAGAGAGAGAGAGAGAGAGAGAGAGAGAGAGAGAGAGAGAGAGAGAGAGAGAGGTCTTATGGGATCCCTCTTACTCGCACGGCCGTTGGCCTATAGATTTATGTGATTTGCCCCGACTGTCTCGCTCACTTTAATGCAATTCACTCGGTGGACGTTTGGTAAAGTGGTGCTGGGCGTTAGTCAATTGCTCGGTGCCTGCAAGAGCGGATCATTTTCTTCCAAAAAAAAAAGAAAAGCAATGAAATCACCCTCTTTTCTGTGTGTGTGCGTGTGTGGGGGGCTGTGGCTCTGTGTAGGTGTGTGTGTGTGTGTGTGTGTGTGGGGGGGGGTGGGGGGGTGTGTGGCTGTCCTAAGTGTGGGTCAGGTTGAGAAGACGAGGGAATAAAAGGCAAAGCTTTCGATAAAGATCTAGGATTCAAAGCAGTGCTGTATCCGAGAGAGTGACGACTGACAGGATTAATATCCACAATCTAGACGCACATACTGGGGAGCCCCGTGGTGTCTAAACTGGGAAATAAAGGCACGCTGAGATTGCTATGCTTCAGGGAGTTTATGTATGGACACCTGGCATCACTTTCTATTTTCTCTCCTTCCGTCTTCTACTCCTCCTCCTCCTCCTCCTCCTCCTCCTCCTCCTCCTCCTCCTCCTCCTCCTCCTACTTCATCTTCTTCTAATTCTTTTTCCATTAATTGCTCTTCCTGGTCTGGGCCCAGGCGTCCCTAGGCACGCAGCTCTTTATATTAAACCCTTGTTTAGAGCCCTTGTGTTCCTATTTAGATGAAAGTGAGACTGACCGGGAAATAGCCTCATGGCAGAATGTACCACACACACACACACACACGCACGCACGCACGCACGCACGCACGCACGCACGCACGCACACACACACACATACATAAATGTATTCATATACACTACACTATAATGTGTTAGGGACAGTGAATTACCCTGCATACATAAGCACACACACACACACACACACACACACACACACACACACACACACACACACATCCTATCGTGCCCAGGTGTACTGATGATGTGCCCAGACATACGCAAATGAGAGCACCCAGGTGTGCGTGTGTGTCTCACGGAGGAGAGTGCACACCCAGGCGACAGAGGGTGGCCACGCGGTCTCTGGAGCGGACAGACTGTCAGCCTGTGCATGCGCTGTGCTGTCTGCCCACTCCCCGGCCTCCCCACTGGCGAGGCCGCTGGCTTCACACAGTGAGCCAAACGTGAGCAGCGCGCAGCGTGAATGTAGGTCAGCCGGATCAGATAGTCACAAGCCACCACAGACACGCATAACACAATCCACTCTCACACGCACACACATACACACAAACATAAACATGCACATACACATACACATACACACACACACACACACACACACACACACACACACACACACACACACACACACACACACACACACACACACACACACACACACACACACACACGCAAACACACATTCATATACACACACATAACACAATCCACTCTCACACACGCACGCACAGACAGATACACACAGACACATAGATATACACGTACGCACATACAGGCACACACATCGACACACAAATACACACACACACACACACACACACACATACAGATACAATGCGAACAAGTAAATGCACGCAGTGAAGGCACAGGAATGGCCGGTTCTGAATGTGCGAAATGTCTAAAGGCCGGTAATATAATTGGATCTCGGCCTGTGGTTTGATTCGTTGAGTCTTCAGTTAATCTGTAATGTATCTTTAAATCTTTAAATGATTAATGAATAAGAACACTGGCTTTTCAGTCGTACTATTATTTATCACTGAATTATTCGTTTTCAACTGTGGTGAAATGCAAGTGCCATGCAACATAGGTTTGGAGGTCTAGCTCACAAGCTAGCCTCGGTCAACAGAGAGATTGATAAAGGTCAGTCATTCGGATAGTGGAAAATCAGTTAGGAGATGAAACTGCAGAACCATGGCGGTCTTGGAGGAGCTTATCTGAGATCTCTGTGAGGTGACGTCATGACAACGTGGAGCTCAAAGCACTCTTCCACTTAACTCATTAAAACTGACATTATGCTGATTAATGGATGTATTGGTTTATTGGTTGATTGATCCGTGACTTGATGAGGATATGATCAATACCTCGTGATAGCTCATCAATTTCCGGTGTTTCCTCTGGGAGGAGGACGAATGGTTGACGTCATCGTGTTAAGTTAAACACATGTCATTAAACAGGCCTCAGGCTGCGAATGTCCCCAGAGAGCACCATTTTACTATGCAGACCATGATGTTGATGTTACATATTTCCATGTATGTGTGTGTGTGTGTGTGTGTGTGTGTGTGTGTGGGGGGGGGGGTATTCCACAATAGTACACCTCA
>NC_079417.1:8005883-8030883 GCF_026213295.1 Gadus chalcogrammus
CAGAGTGTGAATGTGGCACCTTGGAAGTGATGATTTTTTTTTGTGGTAATGATATCATTTTGAAGTGTGAAAACATGTAACTGATGGCCCACCCTATGAGTAGCATGGGTCTGGTGAGAGGGGGATCAGGTCGGAGCATCAATCTGTTTCATGTATGAGTGATTCAGGAGAGAAACCATGGTCCACTTTTTTTGATGCGGTCAAGTTATTTTATAAGTGGTTGAGCTCAACCACTTATTTTAACATTATATTTTGTTCTTAATTTGGGTTTAATTTTTCAAGGTTTCCTTATTGTTCTACAGTGAGCTCAAATGTTTGTTCGTTTTTCGCTGGCTAAATAGGCAGGCATCGCAACCCACCGTGACAGAAATTATGATTAGTTTGAACCTTTTGATCCTTTGCTCAGGTTTTCCCAGGCAAGACTCCTTTCAGCTAGTAGTTAACGTCCATATAAAGACGATCTGTGCATATCTTGAAGCTTAACATTTTTAACGAGTCTAGGTCAAACATTCAACATTCAATGACTTCAAGGTAAACATATGTTGTTATTCATTTGACAAAAGTCACAATTCTGACATTAAGCAGGAAGTACATAGTAAATTGAACACCTTCCTTGACCTGAATCCATTCACGTTTGGGTTTCCATTAACAACAACATGAGTTACGATTAGCCGTGTTGACATGGCCAAGACTCCTACTGCATTCTGGGAAGTTAAGCCACTCTAACCGTGAGCTCTATCTTTGTTTACACAGTGACTGTCATGATAAGAACCGCAGATCTCGACTCCTATTATTGGTGGGGGTTCGGCAGAGTTTCAACAAGACCACCGCACTGTGTGTAAACAACATTAAATATGAAAGACCATGGTGTTGTTTGCGTTATGGAAATAGATGTCATGCATACTTGAGTGAATCCCAATTGATATATGTGCAAATCATTGACATGAATATGATCACATTTTTCGTCTTTCTGGTAGCTCCTTCTATGCTCTATCTTTTTTTGTTATATCTTTCTGTAAACCTTTTGCCTTACGGTTTGGAATACTTTAATGAAGACTTGGTATTGCCTTAAAAGTCCTTGTTCATGGCCATTGAATGGCCTGCTCTGATCACTCTAGCATTGGGAGCTAACCATGGATGTAATTGTTAATGTATGAATGTAGCACTGTCTCTCTTCTAATAGTTTTTGTGAAAATGTGCCACCTGGGGTTGGCAGTCGTCTCTGGCTCCAGGAGCGCTGAATGTTCAGTCTTTGTGGAAAAAAGAAAAAGAAAAGGAGGCTGGACATGTTAATAATCACACAGAGAGAGTGAAGAAAAAAAAACATATGAAAAAACAACAACAGAACAAAACAATTCCACCGTGAACGAAATTTAAGTACTGCATCCGGTGTTCTTTGCCAAAGACTGAATAAAAACCTGGCTTTGATTAAGTTATTCATTTTATTTATTAATTTCTTATATATATATTTATATATAATATATATACATATATGTGTGTGTGTATTTAACAGGGAATATAAATACCTCAACTCAGTATAGTTGAGGTATTTATAGTTTAATGTTGGCTCCAGCGATGAGACAAAAAAATACCAAACCCAGTTTGCCGCCTTGCCCTCCCTACGATGACAGCATTAGCATTCTGACATCGCCGCTCTAATTGGTGTTGTTGGTAAACTCGTGGCTGCGACACAGAGTTTGGGTAGGGCGGAGGAAGAGGATGGCGGATTGGGGGAGGGGGAGGAGGAGAATTTAGTGCTTTAAGGCCTTTTCGCTTATCAGCGTGAGGCAGACGCTGCTTCACTGGCCCTGGCTGACAGGTGTGTGTGTGTGTGTGTGTGTGTGTGTGTGTGTGTGTGTGTGTGTGTGTGTGTGTGTGTGTGTGTGTGTGTGTGTGTGTGTGTGTGTGTGTGTGTGTGTGTGTGTGTGTGTGTGTGTGTGTGTGCGCATGTCTGCTTGTCTGTGTGTCTGTTTGTGTGTGTGTGCATGTCTGTGTGTGTATGTCTGTGTGTGTGTGTGTGTGTGTGTTTGTGTGTGCATACGGCGGAGCAGGTGCAGTCCCCCTCCCTTCTCCCATCTTGAACCCCTTCCCTCCCACACACCCCCGCCTGCTCCCTATCCTGCCGTCCCCTGGTAGGTCCCCCGCCCTGGGAGGCATATGGTGGGAGTGATGGGAGAGGGCTCCAGGCCGCAGGGAGCGCTCCTCTCCCCAGTTCATCTGCTCCAGACGGGGCCCAGTGGGAGAGCCAAGCCCCCCCCCCCCCCCCCGTGGCTGCCAATCTGGGGGCCGTGGAGGGGGGCGGCTGGCTACAGTTCTAGGATGACTGCTCGCCGACAGTGTGTGTGTGTGTGTGTGTGTGTGTGTGTGTGTGTGTGTGTGTGTGTGTGTGCGTGTGCGTGTGTGTGTGTGTGTGTGTTTGTGTGTTTGTGGGATGGGTTTGTGTGTGTATGCATGTAGGACAGCCATGGCTTATTGTGCTGTACAAATTAATTGTACAAACTCAGTCACATTTACTCAACAGAAGTATATGTGGGAGCACAATCGTGTGTGTGTGTGTGTGTGTGTGTGTGTGTGTGTGTGTGTGTGTGTGTGTGTGTGTGTGTGTGTGTGTGTGTGTGTGTGTGTGTGTGTGTGTGTGTGTGTGTGTGTGTGTGTCTGTGGGATTGTGTATGTGTGTACGTGATGTGAGTGTGGGGCCTTGTGAGTGTGTGAGGTTGTGTTTGGGTGTGTGGACTTGCGTGTGTGGGTGCATCTATGCGTGTGGACTCGCGTGTGTATGTGTTTGGCATTTTCCTCATCTTGTTATTGGCAGGAATAAAAACGCCATCTTGTTGAGATTTGACAATCTCACTCGCTTCGAAGCAAACTAATGTGCTGTTTTGTTATGTTATGTAGTCTTAAGAGAGAGAAAGATTAAAAAAAAGGGGTATATTGGCATTCAGGGCCTTGTATAATACGCGAATAACCCCTCCCCCCACTCCCCCCTCTCTCATTTTTATGTGCTCATTTATTATAAGGCGCACCCCATGAATACTGTATGATTAAGTGGCATAATGGACGCATCGGGACTCGTCAAAACAAAAGCAAGAATCCATTTGCGCCCGCTGTAGTAAATCCCACTAGCTTGTCCTTGGGCTAACTTCCAACATGGGACCTGCTGGGGAGTGTGTGAGTACTTGTGTGTCTGTGTGTCTGTGTGTGGTGCGTGTGTCGATAGCAACAGCACAGGCGGGAGGCGGTGATGGTGGAAGGAGCGAGGGACGGAGAAGGAGAGAGAGGGAGGGAAAGTGAAATGATACATGCATGAGGAACAAAGCCAGGAACACCTCTCTCCCCTCTCTCTCTCTCTCTCTCTCTCTCTCTCTCTCTCTCTCTCTCTCCTTCTCTCTCCTGCTCTCACTCTCCTTCTCCTTCCTGCTCTCTCGCTCCTTCTCTCTCCTGCTCTCTCTCTCGCTCTCCTGCTCTCTCTATCGCTCACGCTTTCGCTCTCTCTCTCATTCCCTCTCTCCTTCCTCTCTCTCTCCTTCCTCTCTCTCTCTCCTTCCCCTCTCCCTCCTTCTCTCTCTCCTTGTCGCTCCATCCCTCGCTGCCTCTCTCTCCCATCACGTTTGGTGTCTATCACCGGCTCACAGCTCGTTCCCCGTGCCTCCGAGCAGCTGCCACTTCTGAGTCTGAGGAAAATGAAGGCAGATGAATCAATTTGGCCTGTGGCCCTAAAGTGCACTCGACTGCACCCCAGTCTGGGAGGGAGGGAGGGAGGGAGGGAGGGAGGGAGAGGTGTAGTGGTGGGTGGAGTGGTTTGGGGGGGGGGGGGGGGGGGGGGGGGGGGGGGGGGCGGGGGAAATGAGCCGACGGATTGAGCCGACGGATTGCGCCCGCCATGGCCTCTGAGCGCTAAGGTGAACCCTCCCCCACCCCTCCTCTCCCCTCCTCTCTCCACCTCCAGCCCCCCAAAGCCCCTCCCCCCAGCCAAGCCCCCCCCGTCGCTGGGTTAATGGGGGTGATGGTGCCTTTGCGCTCGACGATGTTCAGAACAAATTAGGGAGAGGGGGGTGGGGGGGGGGGATATTCCATCTATATCAGCCGCATGCGTCCTCTCCCAAAACCTCCTCCCCTTTTCCCCGATCGCGACCTCCCCCTACCTCCCCACCCATATGGCCCGGAGGAGGCGAAACCAGATTAGAGCAGGCCAAGGAGCAAGGAGGGGAGGTGTGTGTGTGTGTGTGTGTGTGTGGGGGGGGGGGGGGGCTCCAGGGCTAATGGGGATTGACACCGGGTCCAACGCTGAGGCACAGGCTCCCTGAGTGGCCCTGACAGGTGACGGCAGGCTGGGGGGGTCTGGTGGCGCTGCTGGCTGGAGGCTGGTGGGTTGGAGGGGGAGGGGGAGCGGGGGGGACTCGGACTCTGCAGGCTCGTTTACCGCCCAGTTGTTTAGCAGACGCTTTGAATAACGACTTTTAATTGTTTTAAATCCATTCGGTTCACGAAGGACATTCGGTTCAGTTCGTAGTGATCTGTACAGGGATCTGTGAGGAGGGGGGGGGGGGGGAAGCTACCTCACCCAGGTTAGACAGAAGGAGTCCCGCATCTCCGGGGTCATAGTGGGGGGGTGGCTGGAGCCCCATTCCCCGGCGCTACGTCGAGCCGCCGCTGCCACGCCCGGTGTCTGCCTCTGTGGGTGTGAGCTGAAGCCCGGGCCCGGTTGCTGCTGCTGAACCGGGGCTAAATGAAGACACTGGAGGACCCTTTGAAGATAATTAAAGAGCACAGAGCGCCGGCCTCCAGAGACGGACCGCAGACATGTTCAATGCCGAGACTAATGGCCCTCATTTCCAGTACATTATTCATGTAACACGCACGACCTGCCCTGCCCTGTGTGTTATTTCCTTGCCTCTCCTGCACCACGCAAAACCTCCAACCCCACCCTCCCCTCCCGTGGCTGCCCACCACTCCTCCCAGCATCGCCCCCCCCCTCCCCCTCCTTCCCAGTACCTAGTGTGAACCTCTCCCCCTCATCCACCCCTTTCCAGGAGACCTCCACCTGTATCTCCACGCGAAACCGCACCAAAGCACACAATCATCAGGAGCCTCCTTAAACAGCAACTCCTCGGAAGCCGCTTCCATTAGCGTCCTCCCCCCCGCAGAGCCTGCGTAGCGTCGCGGCGCGCTCCCCAGCGGCTCCTTAACGATCCTAATGCGTGGCTCCACGTCAACCCTTCAGCTCCCCGACAGAGAGGAACGGCGGCGGCTGTAACCCCGTCCTCTCCAGCTCGCCCTTTAGCATTTAGAGGCAGAAAATAAAATAGGGATAAAAAAAACAAAACAGGAATGACGCCGTGTACTGTCGGGAGCTCAGCGCCAATTAAACACCTCCCCCGACAGGAAATTAGCCCCTTGCCTTAATCACAGACGACCGGGGCTGCCAATCCTTTGTCGACGCCGGCGAATTCCTGCCTGGATCAATTGCTCTCCTGTCCCGCTGAACAATGGCTGAGGGAGCAGTGTGTGCAGGCGGCATCATTAACCCGGCCCGCTAATTAGATGCTCTCTGCTCTGATCAATAGCTGGCCTGATTGCCGACTGGGTAATAGAGCCCTGCCCCCCCCGAGGAGGCGGAAACACTTTAGGCTGCTTCAGAATGGTGTCGGCGGCGCCGAGGCCGCCGGGGGTAAACAATGTCGTCCACAGCTGCACTCGGCGGTGGCGGCGGCGGTGGAGGTGCCGTGACACAGGGCCGTGCGCCGCCGCCCCCCCCTCCCAGACACTTCTCCCCGGCCACCTCCTCCCCCACTCCACCCCCCCCCCCCCCCCACCCCTCCCCTGTTCATACCACTCGCTGAGCAGGATTGCTCTCTGTTTGACGGATAGAGAGAGAGAGAGAAAGGGGATCGGGGGGAGGCCAGAGATAGACAGAAAAAGCGAGAGAGAGAGAGAGAGAGAGAGAGAGAGAGAGAGAGAGAGAGAGAGAGAGAGAGAGAGAGAGAGAGAGAGAGAGAGAGAGAGAGAGAGAGAGAGAGAGAGAGAGAGAGAGAGAGAGAGAGAGAGAGAGAGAGAGAGAATCATAAAATAAGGCTGCGATCTATTTTGAGATTGAAGGAGTGATTAGTCTGACAGCGAGTGGGGAAGCGAGGAGGCAGGGTGAGGCAGAGGGACAGGGCTGGTGATAGGTGGAAGCACAGAACATGATTAGGCCCACCTGCCAGCCTTCTCCTCTGCCTATCTCCTCATGCTGATTGCACAAGGCGGCCATGCCTCGCTCGGCTCTGCTCCACAACCCCCCCCCCACCCTGTCACCACTGACCCTGCCGAGCTGCTAACACCATTAGCCAATCAGCACTGCTGCCCTGGCGCTGGCAGGGTAATTAAAACTGTGTCTGCCTGACCCACTGGCTGCTGGGAAGGAGAGCTGGAAAACACCTCTCCTTCCACTCCCTTTCCAGCTCGCTCTCTCTCTCTCTCTCTCTTTCTCTCTCTCTCTCTCTCTCTCTCTCTCTCTCTCTCTCTCTCTCTCTCTCTCTCTCTTTCTTTCTCTCTCTCTCTCTCTCTCTCTCTCTCTCTCTCTCTCTCTCTCTCTCTCTCTCTCTCTCTCTCTCTCTCTCTCTCTCTCTCTCTCTCTCTCCCCCTTTCACCATCTCTAGCTCTCTCGGTCACTGTCTCTCCTTCTATCTATCTCTCTCTCTCTATCTGTCACACTCTCCCGATAATCCTGTCTCACTCTCGCTCTTCATCTTTCTATCGCTCCCCCCATCTCTCTCTCCCCCCATCTCTCTCTCTCTCTCTCTCTCTCCCTCCCTCTCGCTCTCTTTCATCCCTCCCTTCCTCCCCGTCCCTCCCTCCCAGCCAGGTGGTAGCCTACAGGACCTGTCAGATTAGCTGATGACCCTTTTAATTCCAGCTCTGCCGGGGGCCATAATTGATATTTACCGGCAAAGGTTAATTGCGGCGGTGATCTACTAAATTACAGTGGAGATCTGGAGACCTCTGCAAGCCACCGCGCACACCACCGGGGGAGCCCTGCGCAAGCTGCTAGGCAAATGGATCGCACCCGGCGGCTGTGTTCATGTGTGCGCGTGTGTGTGTGTGTGTGTGTGTGTGTGTGGGGGGGGGGGGGTTTGTGGTTGGCGGGGGCGGTCAGTGCTGGGGCACAGGAGGCTCTGATTGGCCGCCACCGCAGCACCTGTGCAGATTCCTTCTGGTGGGGTGTGCCAGCTTCCCATCTGGCTGGGGATTATGGCAGCACGCCAACCTCAGTGGCGCTTTTTTTTTTTTTTTTGAGCCGGCGCGCACGCCAACACACACCTTGCGGCCCTGGCGTATGCCACAGGAAAACGCTGCGCACAAAGGATACCCGCTCCGATTCGTTAGCACGGCCTCACCCGAAGCCATCAGTGTTTATTCTTTTTATGGTGATACAGTACAGTGCATTGATGCCGGCGTGCTATTAATAGCGACATGTTTATCTTTGGGTGGGGCTGTTTTGACTAGCCAACGTTGCTTTGCATTTAACCCAAGCGCCAACTGATATAAGATATTCGTTATTGCTTCTTTGTTTCCCTGTCATATTTGTTTTATTTATTTAGGGAACTCTTGCTCCAGCACAGTGGATATTGGTTGAGATTAGTGCAGCCGCATGGGTTATGTTTCTCTAGGTTATGATATAGAAATCCGTACCTGAGGGATTGTCTTGTTCGCTACTTGATATTTTAATTCGTAATGTGCTCAAATATACATTTTTATGAAACGTGAGTTGAATCCGCGGTAAATTGCCATCCCCAAATGTGTTTGTTAAGGGTAGCTAGCCACGCTATTAAAAATGGCTTGCACACGCCTCTCCATCAGCACGCCGGCTTCCTGTCTCCTAGCCGTCCCTTTGCACGCCGTGCGCGTACAGCACACGGCGTGTACAGCGTGTCGTCCCCGTGGCTCCCTGCGCTCACCCTGCCCTCCTCCGTCCCGTCTGCAGATCAAACCCCTGGCCCCCCGGCCCGTCACACTCAGCCCCGTGGAGCCCGTGCAGGCGGTGCAGGCGGTGCAGCAGGCGGTGCAGCAGGTGGTGCAGGCGGTGCAGGAGCTCAGCCGACCCAACCGGAGCAACACCAAGGAGCAGCAGCTCAGTGAGGTGAGAACCCCCTCCTCCCCCACCCCCCCCCTGCCTCCCCCCCACCCCGACCACCACCACCACCACCACCATCACACAGACGCAGGCAAGCACACGCACACACACACACACACACACGCACACACACACACACACGCACACACACAGGCACACACGCATACGCACACAAGCACACACACACACACACACACACACACACGCACACACACAAATGGAACGCCTGTGGAAACCAGACCCAGACTATCCATTTACACAAGCCCAGGGGCTCTGAGGTGGTGTTGCCGGGGAGACGGGGGTTAACCCGGGATGAAAAGAGCCAGTCCGGGGCTGGAGCCCCCGCTGTTGTCAGCTCTCACCTCATAAATCCCGCTCGTACTACTGGGCTCTTTTGATGGCCTGGCTGGCTGGTTGCCTGGTTACCTGACTGGCTGGGTGCCTGCTTACCTGATTGTCTGCATCGCTGGCTGGCTTATTGGCGGGCTGAAAAGCCAACTGTCTGGCTGGCTGGCGGGTTGGCCGCCTGAGTGCCTGACTAACTGGGTGACTAGCTGACAGACTGGCAGGCTGACTGACTGGCTGGCTGCCTGGCTGCCTGGCTGGTAACCCACGGAAAATAGCCCCGGAAATGCACCGTTGTAGACCTGACCACTTGGGTCCGGACGGCCTCTGAGACCCTACGGTAGAAGGAGCTCCAGTGATTGGCCTGTCTGCCACCATACGCCAGCTAGCTTAACGGACGGATCGGGTGACAGAGCAAAATGCATGCCGGCTCCAGGGATGGAATAATGCGATTCAGACACAGGAGGAAGTAATGAGAATTTATGCACAATCCCCCAGCGTCTCATTTTAAATGAATGTAGAAATATGTTTCCTAACTAATGCCTGTCAAGCAGACGTCCCAAATCTAACAGAAATTCAATCAGACAGTTAATTTAGCAGACAAAAAGTGGGAGAGGAGAGAGAGGGAGGTTGGAGGAGGAAGATGATAGGGAGGGTAGTGAAATCCCACCAGCAGGAGAGATGATGGAGGGAAGAAGGTTTTAATGAATTTATTAAATGCAACATTCGGAATTCATCATAAAATCCAGCTCACTGGAATAAAAAACAAAAACTCTCCCGGATTAATTTGACTTTCTCTTCTTGCCACCTTTTTTTGTAAGCTATCACTCCCCTGTTATCATTCCCTTTCTGTGTGAGGAACGAGAGATTGTAGTTTGGTATTGTATGCAGTTGTAGTTCTCTGTGTTGTTCAAGGTGAAGAGGCAGGATGATAGAGCAGCCATGGAGCTGGCTGACCACTCGACGCAGAATTTAAGACAAAACATATTGGATGAAAGGCAGGGGCGCGGTTGAGTGTGTGTTCGGGGGTGGCACATGGCTACATGCTGTTATCATCAATGTTTGATGTGGTGTGTGCGTGTGTGTGTGTGTGTGATCTGCTGCAAAATAAATAGAGCGCTTTTCTTTTGCTATCACATTTGTATCTATATCCTTCCTATCTAAACACATATCTCCATTCAGACCCCCTGTACATCCATCAATGCACATACATACATACCGACGTACGACATACATACATACATACATACGACATACATACATACATACATACATACATACATACATACATACATACATACATACATACATACATACATACATACATACATACATACATACATACATACATACATACATACATACATACATACATACATACATACATACATACATACACACATACACACATACATACATACATACATACATGCATAAATGCATACTTTAGCCTACATACAAACTTACAGTACATACTTTGTACACACACACACACACGCACACACAGACCAAGGCTACATGGAGGCAGGCTTGGCGTGAACCTTTGGTACATTTGCATTATTTATGTCGTAAAACTTGTCCTAACATCAGAGTGCCTCGCTGGCTCCAGGAGCTCCTCACTAATGGCGGTGCTTTGGAGATGAGCAGCATCTCTGTTGCGCTCGGCCAGCGTAAAATAGAGACAGATGCAACACTTACGGACTTGGACGCGACCGTCCGAGCGAACAGCCCTGCGTCAATTTAGGGGAGCGGATGTAAATAAGAAAGACAGCCACAGTGTTTGTTGATGGCGATGGGCTCTGGGCCTCATTTGTTTGCTTTGACTTGGTAATTGTGTGGCTTGTTGTGCGACCGGGCTTCGGGGCTGAACCTCACAGGGATTAAGGAAACAATATATCATCACTCTGGCTTCACATACGGGAGGGAGAGCAAGAGTGGAAAGGAGGAGGGAGGGAGGGAGATGGAGGGAGAGACTTGATCGAGGCCCTCCCAGGCATCTACTTCCTGTTTCTCTGGACGTCCTCCCCTGATTGCCTCTCCAACGATTCAGTCAACAGAAAACCAAAAAGTGTTCTTGTTTTTATTTTTTTATTGACAAGCCACGCCCCCTTTGCTGCTGTGGGGTTCTGCGAGGAGAGAGGGAGGGAAGCGGTTGGGCAGAGGATTAGCAGGCGGGATTAGCAACATTTCTCTTCTCCGGAGCTATTTGGTTAACCCTTAAACGCTGCCAGACTCCGCCCCTCCCCTTCTTCTGGCTGCCACTGCCGCCACCATTGACCCCCGCAATCACCACCCCCTCCCCCTCAACTCCTCAGCTCCTCCCCCTTCGCCGCGCCCCCCTCTCAAGGGGGGGGGGGGGGGGGGTTGGAGGCTGCGTTCCTCAATCCTTTTGAAGTCCTAAGCACTGCAGAAATCCATTGAGAGCCATGTATAATGGCTTTTAAGAGAGAGTGTTTAGCTGTATGCCGACCCTATGGCTTATGAACCGCTGGCATTTTAATGGATTTTTTTTTCTTACCCCTCTTCCACTTATTTTTCCCCCCTTCCCCACCACTAAATCCAATGGATTGTCCCTCATTATCATTTAAATAAGCCCCTTCTTTCTGCTCCGAATGCTCAAAGTTGAATGAACTCTGCATAGTAAGGCCAATTCAAAATGGCCTTGGCCCCCCACAGCCGGTTCACACGCACACACACGCACACGCACAGACACACACACACACACACACACACACACTCTCTCGCTCTCTCTCTCTCTCTCTCGCTCGCTCTCTCTCTCTCTCTCTCTCTCTCTCTCTCTCTCTCTCTCTCTCTCTCTCTCTCTCTCTCTCTCTCTCTCTCTCTCTCTCTCTCTCTCTCTCTCTCTCTCTCTCAGTCTCCCTCTCACACACATACGATCACACACACGGGCACACACATTACACACACACACACAGCGGACAAAGATTTGCGTCACAGAAGGCTCTTGGCCTCTCTCTCTCCCTCGCCTCCAGAGTCGGGCGTGAAGGCGGAGCGTACGGTTGAGCGGAGTAGGCAATAGTCTTTTGACTCCCGCATAGCGTGTCTTTCCTGCTCACGGCAGGACCTCTCCCTAATCATCGCCACGGGGGTGCTGCTGTGAATCAGAGGTGGAACACTGGCGTTGATGAGGGCGCCGACCCTCTGAGGAGGTGTGTGGAGTGGGGCCAGAGAGGGGGGGAGGTGGTGCTGGTGGTGGTGGTGGTGGTGGTGGTGTTCGTCGGCTCTGATGGAGGGAGGCCATCAATTGAAGGTGGAAAGCTTTTGGACAAAAATGACGACGCAAGATTACTCCTCCATCGGAGCCCGGGGCGAAGCACGGAATAAAATGAAGCAGTGGGAAAATAAAGGAGGAGATGGGGAGATTGGTATTCTTACCAGGCGCAAGAGCTAGAGAACAGAGGAAAACTCGTTTGTTGTCTCTCGGTCCACAGCCATGCAGTCATGCTGCAGTAGTGGAGAGGAACTGCAAGAAGAGCACCTTGGTGGTTACATTAGAACAACACATTGTTCTAATCTAGACCCTCATACTGCATTAGAACACCACACACTGCACTGGAGCTTCTCATACTGCATTAGAACACTGCACTAGAGCCCCTCATACTGCATTAGAACACTGCACTAGAGCCCCTCATACTGCATTAGAACACCACACACTGCACTGGAGCTTCTCACACGTTAGAACACTACACTAGAGCCCCTCATACTGCATTGGAACACAGCACTAGAGCCCCTCATACTGCATTAGAACACTGCACTAGAGCCCCTCATACTGCATTGGAACACTGCACTAGAGCCCCTCATACTGCATTAGAACACAGCACTAGAGCCCCTCATACTGCATTAGAACACTGCACTAGAGCCCCTCATACTGCATTGGAACACAGCACTAGAGCCCCTCATACTGCATTAGAACACAGCACTAGAGCCCCTCATACTGCATTAGAACACTGCACTAGAGCCCCTCATACTGCATTAGAACACAGCACTAGAGCCCCTCATACTGCATTAGAACACAGCACTAGAGCCCCTCATACTGCATTAGAACACTGCACTAGAGCCCCTCGTACTGCATTAGAACACTGCACTAGAGCCCCTCATACTGCATTAGAACACTGCACTAGAGCCCCTCATACTGCATTAGAACACTGCACTAGAGCCCCTCATACTGCATTAGAACACTGCACTAGAGCCCCTTTTACTTTAATGGGCTTCAAACTGCATTAGAGGGCTGCACACTGTATAATAGGGTCTGCAATAAAAAACTGTATTAAAGAACAACGGGCTTAGTGTTAGGGAGTCCAAGTTTAATACAAAATGTAAGTTAGCAGTTACCAGTGTGAAAATCATACTGAAAGGTCACAAACAAAAAGTAAACTACTAAGAAACTAAGAAAAAAACACAGTGGCTTATAATACCATCAGTGTTATTCGGTCTACGTGCCAACCGGCTGTATCTACTGTATGAGTAAATCTATACATTTCAGCCACCCCCACCGATGCAGATGTCACGCATGTTTTACATTCCAAGTAGCCACTTTTAGACGAATGATGACATGACAGAGTAATAAAAAGTGCATGTAAATGATTTTATTTATTCCGGCTGCCATGGGATCTGAGCTGTCGCCCCACTTGTGAAAAAAAAAACAATAACACTAAACCTCAAAATGCAATATCCGAGTTCACTCTGCATCCCATTACCACGTTATCTCCAGATGCAACGGCTCAATCCGGGCGCACATGTCCGTCAATCGACAGAGCCGCACTACAAACTTTCTTTATCATCTTGTCAATCGTCGGTCATCCGTCCCCCCCCCCCCCCACCCCCACCCCTGTCGTCGGCAACGGGGCCGAAACCTTTCCCCCCCCGGCAAATAATCAAACACTCTCGCCGCATCGGTTACCGGGCGAGGACTCCTCAGACGGAGTCGCTGGGCGGGCGTGAGCGATGGTTCGTAGCGAGAGCCGCAGTCTGTTTCCCCCGGCCCGGGCCAGAATGGATGGGAGGGGCATGGCGGGGGAGGGTAAAAGGTTAACGTGAATATTGATATTAAAGGGCCGTCGCTTCATCATGTCTATGTCAGCCAGCGAAACACTTCTTAAAGGTCATCCCTGTTCTGCTCTCTCTCTCCCCACAGAGCTCCACTCACTCGCTGTCAGGCCGGGGCTACTCGGTAAGTGACATTTTCATGCTTCACGGGCTTTTACGGAGGAATTACAATTTCCAACGAGCCGCTTTATGGCCTGGGCGCCCCGACATTTTAATTATGTTAAATAGAGTAATGGTGAAATCATGATATGAGGGACATTACTCCTGGCTGACTGGCTGATTCAATTGTGGGAAAGGTGTCCTGCGCTGCCTCGGTGAGCAGGAGGTTTCTCTTTATAGACATCAGTCATGTCTGTCCGCCCAGTGAGACAGGCTGGCTTGGCTGTCTGTCAGACACTCGCGTCCTCTCCCGCTGATGGAGCGAAATATAGGGTGCGATCCCCATGAAACACATGGCGGCGTGCACCGGGGACCGGGGGGGTTGAATGTTGGTCAGGGTAAATGGGCCCGGGATGAATACGTCCAAAGGTGTTCTGAAGACACGTATTTTTTTCCGCCCCAAAATTACAGTTTTCTCGCATCTCCTATTTGACACAGTGTCAGAGCCAGACATCTTTTGTTCTTGGGAACGCATTGCATTGCATCATGCCTGGTCTGAGTCATGCATGTGCGTTGCACACACGCTCACCACCCCAAGCCTGCACGGTAATGGTGTTTGACAGTCTGGGGGCAATGTCCTTAATGCTCTGGGCTTTGAGCATGATTTCGTAACAGGAATGTTCTCTTTAAGTGCGCGACTCTTGGCTGATGAGTGACATATGGCGGTTCTCATCGCAGCATAGAAGCAATCATCCCTAGAATCAAACCAAAAAGTATAAATGGTTTGTCACTGTTAATCTGCCTCAAAGGACCGCAGCCCGAGTGCTGAACAAAGCTTAACTGGAATAGGCATTGATCTCTGCGAGTCTTTTTTTTCTTTCCATCTTCCCTTTCTTTGATTCCTTTTTCGGTTTTCTTCTTCTTTTTGCTGTTATTCGTCTTCTCCCCTTCGTAATGCAACGTGTCACGTCCCTATTCCCATGCGGACACATTTTTGGAGACAGATGAAAATAAACAAGACCTCCCGAAAAAAGAGCTTTGGGCTCAAACTGTCAGTTTGAGTTGCCGTGGAAACGGGGTCTTCCCTTCATCTGAAAATACGAATGGGCAGACAGAGAGAGAGAGAGAGGGAGAGAGGGAGAGAGAGAAATGGAGAAAAAGAGAGAGGGAAGAAGACAGAGAGAAGGACAGAAGCAGAGACGAAAGGCAAAAAAAGAGGGGGTTGGCTAGGCCAGGGAGGGAGGAAGTCTTAGTTCGTCCAATTCTCCTATATCTGGCTGCCTTATGGCGCTATCATCTGTGTTTGACCCTTGCTCTGCCGGCACCTCCTGGGCGCCCTCATGCCCACTCCCTGCTCTTGGACCCTGGAGCCCACTCAAGGCCCCTTTAGAGCAGGCTCTCCATGGTTCTGGAGCTCCATGGCTGCCAGCAGGATGAGAGGCAGGGGTGAAGGGCAGGACCTACCCAGCAGCTTGCTGGAAAATGAGAGGTCCGGGGGCAAGGGGGCCGCAGCCTGGACATGGAAAGGCGGAGGATGTCCAAAGGAGGAGGAGGAGGAGGAGGAGGAGGTGAGGGCTTTTTTGCATGGGAGGCCAAAGAGCAAGAGAGAGGTGGGGTTTGCAAAGAGCAGAGCAGAGTAGAGTCGACGCTAGGCATGAGGCGAGAGCCTTGAAGCCAAGGCAGTGATGCAAACAACAGAAGGTTTCTCCCTGCCAGCTCCCATTGCCATCTCCTTCATCACTCCCATAGAAACACCTCGGGCCAGGGGAGGGGTTCGAGGGGGAGAAGGAGGGAGCTGTGGTTTGGGTGGTGGAAAGGTGGGGGTAAAGAAATCTAATTTCAACATCACTTGTTTTTTTTGGCGACTATATGTCTGTTTTTATGTTGCCTCTCAGGCTCTGGTCTTTACCGGAATGGTTTATTGAGGAACGTAAATAAATGATTCTCGCTGCGTCGGTCTCAAGCTCATAAAAGGAATCGGAGCAGCGAATGGCATTCACCTTTTAACTAGGATGGAGCGCCCAGGCTTATGCATACAGGCAACATTGGATGGGTTTTTTATTTGACTAATTCAGTTTTATTGGGTGTACAAGGTATGCGGTGTGTTTGAGTACCCGTTTTTATTGGCCAATAGCAGGGAAAGAAAACACAGACATATTGTGGAGCGCCGTCGTACCATTTCTCTGAGCAGTACCAGAACACTTTCCATTCATGGACCAAAGCAAACATCCCCGTCGCTATCTTTTATAAGTCATTTTTTATGCACATTCAAAATATCTCCTCTTTTGCCAGCCACCGTGACTCCCTTTGATGGAATGTGTCACACGGACACAAGCAGCTCATTTTACTTTTTAATCTAGTGTGGAATGTGGCTATGAAGTTTTAGTTGAGTGTGGGCGTCTTAAAGCTTTAATTCTTACATTCTTCCTCTGTGCATCTGTGTGGTTAGCTGCCTTCACCCCGCTCGTCGCCTGCCCGTGTCATGGTTTGCTTTTCCAATTGATGCTGTCGCTACAGATGGGATTGAAACAGCCATGTGCCTCACTGATACA
This sequence comes from Gadus chalcogrammus, assembly GCF_026213295.1. Taxonomy (NCBI): domain Eukaryota; kingdom Metazoa; phylum Chordata; class Actinopteri; order Gadiformes; family Gadidae; genus Gadus; species Gadus chalcogrammus. Next base: position 8,022,060 of record NC_079417.1, read on the forward strand.
GACACACACACGCACAGACGCACACACACACTTAAACAGACGCACACACACTCACACCCACACACACACATACATACTCATGCTCTCTCACACACACACACACACACATACACATACACATACACATACACACACACACACACACACATACGCACATGTACACGCGCACAGTCGCACACACACACACACACACATGCACACGTGAACACACGCACTGACACTCACACTCACACACACACATACATACTCATGCTCTCTCACACACACACACACACACACACACACACACACACACACACACACACACACACACACACACACACACACACACACACACACAATCTTCGTAGAGGCTTATCTAGTGCACCACTTTTGACGGTTGAATCCATGAGTAATATAGGTACCTTCAGCCATGAAACCCACTATCTTCGGGTGGTGGGTTCCACTATTTCAACAACCTTTCCTACTCTCTCTCTCTCTCTCTCTGTCTGTCTCTCTCTCTCTCGCTCTCGCTCTCGCTCTCTCTCTCTCGCTCTCGCTCTCGCTCTCTTCTTTCTCTTCTTTCTCTTCTCTCTCTCCAACAGGCATACTTCAGTAAATTCTCTGCCATCTTGTGGAGATAGTGTGTGTGCTTGGCTCGGCACTGAAGATAGACTGTGTGTTGTTTATCCTCCTCAAGGCCTCTGTGATGGCATTCCTCACAACAAAACCCTCAACCCATTCAGTCCATGCAACCCACCACCATCTTAGAGTAGAACAGCGGTAATCGCCTTGCTGTCCACACACCTACTTCCCCATTGAAGTGGAGCTCAAGATCTTCCCTCTTCTTTAGAATGTATTGTCCAAGGTTTTTTCCCTGTTCCTAATTCATCCCACAAAATGTCAATGTTTACAGCTGGGGAAGATGTGAACGACAAAGAAATCGGTTATGACCAAAAAAAAAAAATGGACGATATTATTTAGGGAATCGTTTTTGTTGTTCAAACTGGAGAACAGAGACGTCAGTGTTCACCCCCCCCCCCCCCCCGTACAGCGTGCTGTACAAGTGGCCACTTCAAACTGGACTCTATGTGGGTTCTTTTCTAAAAAGAGCCGGTGGTTTTAATTGATTTGGCATTCAAGACCTCCACATTGTTCCAAACGCATCTCATTTGGCTCACTACGCTTTGTGCAAGATCTTTATCAAATACACGGATTATGTCAGTTAATTATGATAGGAGCTATTAAAAGGCTCCACGCTTTATTTAACCAAGCGGGACGAGTCAATGGATTAAATCCTAAAAGCGTTGATTGAGGGGAAATTGAGTTGAAATTAGACATTATTATACAGTCAACGAATGTTTTAACTGTACATTTTAATTCCCCTTAACTAATAATGGAACAATTTGCACTCTTATCTTCTCACTCTATAAAACATCTCCCTTCCCTGTCTGGAGTCCTTTAGCAAGCCTGCCTTCCCTCCCTCCCTCCTTTCACAGCCTGAGCGCCCCCAGCAGTTTGCAGGTGTTCCCCCACCGACGGCACGGCACAGGGGGAAAATTAGTGGAGGAACCCGGCCGCCCAGCTGGAGAGGGCTGGGGCCCTGACATTGTGTCGGCCCCCGGGGGTGTGGGGCCCCTGCCTGTCAGCGAAGGCCCTCTCCACAAGAGCCCCCCCCCCCCCCCCCGAAAAACCTATTTGTTTATCCGTGTGTGCGGGCCCCCTTGCTTTCGAGTCCCCGCTGCTCAACGCGCGCGCCGGGGAACCCAGGCTGTTGCCGCTAGCAACAGATAAAAATTGCTGTTAACCACAGCAGGCCCCACAACACATCAATCAAGTGGGCTGCAGATAAAGGCTTTGGGGGCTGCGGTGACCAGGGCGGTATGGGCCGGTTTAAAAATCCCTTTTCCAGTGGATGAGCGCACACTGGCGGCTGGGCAGAGAGGGCCGCTATCCTTCAAAGGAGGGGAGAGGAGGAGAAGAGGGGAAGCCCTTTTTTTTTTTCCAGCCGTGTGGACGGGGCCCCGGTTTTTGTTCTAATGGAGATGCATGAGAGCGCCTCAACACAGGGGGGACTCTGGGAGGGGTCATTTAAATAAAGAGGCGACACGGTGAATTAGTGTTGACCGAGGCCTGCGCGGATCGAGCCGGTGCGTGGTGGCGGTTGTTCCAAATGAACTCTTAATTGCTCCTGCCTCTTGGCTTTGCCGTCCCGCGGCCTGTCGAAGAGTCGGGGACGTTTGGCTCCGCTGCGTTCAAGCACCTCCCTCTCCCAACCCCCGTCCATCCGTCCGTACGTCCGTCCGTCTGTCCCCCCCCTCCCTTTGTTCGATTAGAATGGAGACCGCCGATTAGAAAGGCCCAGGAGCACCCCCCTCCCACCCTGCCCAAGTCCCAGGGGGACATTACCCCGCAATATCTCCCAGCAGAGGCGTGTTGAATGGTTCGACCTTCCTCCATCTCCCTTTTTTTTTTCCACTCGCCCTTAACGGAGAAATATGGTGATGACTTTGGTGGCCGGTTAATGAAAAAGAACAATACCGATATTTTCTTACATTAAATCTGGTTAATGTATTCCCAGCGAGGCTCTGTGCTATCGCCTAGCTTGGAGCTCGTCCAAATGAAACACAGGTTCTTTTGGGGAAAACCATTAGCAGCCCAGCCCCCCCCAACCCCCATACACACCCTCCCCAAACCCACACACACACACACACTCACACTCACTCACTCACTCTACTCTCTGAAGCCCGGACTTGATCATCATGTCTCTTGGTTGGTTCGGGATACATTGTCCCCTAAATTCTCATCCCCCACCTCACTTTGAGGCAAATGGTTCCATAACACAACGATCAAAAAGCACTCTGAGGATTTGTTTACCGTGCTGCTCTCTCTCGCCATTAAGTTTCGCTGTAGCGCTTTAGACAAATAAAGTGATAATTCCACTTTATCATATGTTACATAAAACACAATCAAACGGCAATTACATGCTCCCTCTATTTGCGAGCGCGCCCAACGCCGATGTGTACGTTTTAATGAGCGCGGTAATGAATGCTCTGGGTATTTGGCAAGTCTCTGAGATGTTGCCTGGGCTTTTTATGGCCCCCCCATTATAACGCACAATTTGCATCAGCGCATTACAATGCTCCATATCATTATGGCGCGCTGAGGCTCGATCATAAATTAGAGCTCCAATTACAAACTTCTATCTGGGAGCTGGGGGAAGGATCTGCTGGCAGCCCAACAGAGGCAGCCAGGGGAGCCCAGGGCGTCCTGTGGGTCACGGGCGCGATGGTAGCGCGCACATACGTGCACAACGCTTGTGCGAACGCACGCACGCAGACAGACACACACACACACAAACACACACACACACACACACAAAGGCAGACACACATACGCATGTAGGCAGACACAGGAAAACACATGCGCTAAGAGGGACGCACACACTCACACACGCACTAACATGCACACGCACACACCTGCACACATATTCACACACAACTATACACTGCTCGCAGGGAAGCCCTCTGTTCTAATGGTGCGGTTAGCTTTGCATCCGTGATTGTCGTACAGCATGCTAGTCTGAAGCTAATATGGCAAGAGTTATTTTAAAGCGTACAGGGAAATAATTTTGCGTGATTCTTGCCTGTTCCTAATAGAACAACCTGAGCATGTATATTAACATTATCAGGATGTCTTGTCTACTGAATTTCTCCTGACTTCATTAAACACAACAATATATCGGTCTCTCTCGGTCTCTCTCTTGTTCTTACTCTTTCTTTCCAGCTTTTTATTTTCTTTCAGCGTGATTGTTCTCTGGAGGCTGCCTAATAAATCACTGGGATTTATCACGCCGTAGCTTATTAATTCATCGCCACCAGAGTAATATTAGTCTCTGTCATTTAAAGACGCCAGCAAACGTGGCAGTGCTGGTGGTGGGTGATGATGAGTGGCCTTGTTAAATTGAGCAAATAAGAGACACAAAGAATATAACCAAAGTATTAGATTCCTACACGTTGCACATTTTGTCATCACTGGCCGCTATGACTATAGCTTGTGCTAACGCACTCGCTAATGCTGCCCCTAATACTGACACCTCGCATCCAGACAACAGCATCCGGCGACTCACCATCGACTCCGTTAGCTTCTCGCACGTACGGCGGACGTGCGTGCGCCAGTGCGCCCGTGCAGACAGAGGGAACAGGGAGCAGCGTCACCGTGACGACCGTAATCCGCAGCCCACGGTCAAACCTTTGCAGGGGCGGCAGGGGGGGGTAGAACAAAGACTCAGGTAACAGATCGCTTCAGGCGCCCGGCAGGCGGAAAAGAAACACCACCCCCCTCCCCTACCACCTACCCCCGCTCCACGGCGCTACCCCCCCCCACCCCTGACACCACCACCACCACCACCACCACCTCCATCACACGAAGCCGCTAGCCTCCTGTACACTGCTGATGAGACAAAGGGCCCCGGGCCCCTTTCCCCCGCCCCCCTGAACCCAGCAGAGCCTCCTGCCGCCACGCCAACAAAGGCTGATGGGGAGGAGAGCCCGGGGCAGGCCCGTCTCCACAGCTGAGCTAAAATGTTCCCTTTCATGGCCTCTGTGGATTTTGCACCGTGGGATTGTAGCGGGGCAGAGGAATTAAACGACTCCTCGCCCTCGCCGCAGTCTGCCGTCTTCCTGCCAGAGCTGATACCACGTCTTCTTCGTCTTCTTCGTCTTCTTCTTCTTCTTCTTTTTTTTTTCCATTATAATTCACCAGTGTTTTTTTTTTCTTTCTTTTTGTTTTTGTAACTTCTTGCTCTTTCGCTGTTCACACCTCCCACGTCGTTTTACGAGGCTAATTTCGCAAGCTATACGAAGCTCCACTTGTAGCAGGTTGGGGGGTGTGAGCTGATGTTTAATTCATAGTTTCCATCTTTTGCATTTCTGCCCTTGAATAGCTTTACGATCAAACGCACGCTTCCTCGTCTGTGGCAAGAAAGAAAAAACAGCACCCCGGCGTAGTCAGAGTTCAAGAGATTAAGATACTGTATTTTACACTCATAAATACCCCCTGAGCATTTTTTTGTGCCGTTGTTCATGCTTGTATACACCAGCGAGGGGTTAACGCCTAAGAACTCTCCTCAACTCTTTCACTCACACGCACGCAGACACACACGTGCACATGCACACACACATCAAAAGGCACACACACACACACACACACACACACACACACACACACACACACACACACACACACACACACACACACACACACACACACACACACACACACACACACACACACAGAAACACACAGACACACACACACCCACACACCTACACAAGGGCACGCATATAGACATGCGCGCACACACACACACACACCAAACACCACACACCCCACACAGTGCGCCTTTATCCAAAACCTTTACTGAAAAGTTTTAAGTAGGTCATGTTCTACCATTTGTCTTCTAATCACTCAGAAAAACCTCCAACAAAGAGCCACAAGCTGGTCTCCTGGGACTCCAGTCAGCAACATTCATTTGAGGCCCCTCTCTCTCGTCTCGCTGGTTTCCAGTGTCTCTCTGCCTCTCATTCTCTCTCTCTCTACTTCTGGCATTAGCCGTGTAACTTCACCACCGCCACCACAAACCATTGCAGAGGAAGTCTGCCATGACACCGCCTCCTTGGTCCTGCTCCTTATCTGGGCGTGAGGTGTCACTTCAGGGACCAGGAGCGGGGAACTGATACCTGATGGGGTAAAAGAGAGAGCCGGGCTCGGGCCTGGGGGGACCCAGCAAGGGGTACAAAGTCTGCTAGCCATGCATACCTTTCTATCTCCCTCTTGTTCAATCTGTCTCTGACTCTGTCTGTCTCTCTCTGTCTATTGCTGTCTCTCTGTCTCATTCTTTCCCCATTTCTCTTCTCTCTCCCTCTCTTTATCTCTCTCCCTCTCTCTCTGCCCCATCTCTCTCTGCCTCTACCTCGTTTCCTGTCGCGTTGTCTCTCTTGGCCTCTCTTGGCTGACTGAAACAATAAACACGGTGGTTTGCAGAGGCGCGGGCCCTGTGGTCTGGCCCCGGGACCCTGCTATGCCCTTGTGGCTAACGGATGTGACTCACAGGTACAGAACCACATCTATCTTTAACATCCTGTTATACTGAGCCGATAGCGTGTGGGCACTCGCTTTGGCGGAGCGGGCGTCCAAAACCCCCCCCACATTCGCTGTACCTGCTATATGTACAGGCCCCGGGCCAGGCTGTCCTTGGCTCGCCTGTCGACTTCACCCTATGTGCTCTCCCCGAGGGCGAGCAGATTGTGGAACCTGGTGAGGGGGTCTGTGTGTTTTAGATAGATGAGCTTAATGGTGATTGCGTTTGGTTTGTTCGGTGGCTAGCAGCGGCGGCGCGGTCCCTCCTCGGGGGTCCTCGTGGCAGATGTCGGCGCTGCCAGTCTGGGGTGGGGAATAGCCTCTCAGAGCCTCTCAGAGCCAGGCCCGGGGAGAGCGAGGGTTGGGGTCGGATCACATTTAATGTGCATCGTTTTATAAATTTTTTGGTGATGGATTTTTATCATTGTGTCACAATTGAATTTCCGAATTGTTTAGGCGGGGGGGGGGGGGGGGGGAACTAACCACTGAGTTAGTTCCGTATGTGTTTGCGTGTGCTCGTGTATAGTTTTGTGTCACCACGCTAATCACACTAATTTGGCTTAACGTTGACGCCCCTTGATTGGGAGTGTCAACCACACAAATGCATATAATAAAAAAAAATAAAAAAAAATGTTAATCAATCGCCAGCTCCGCCTTCCTGCTTTCAACCGAGCCCAACAACCACACCCACCAGCACCCCGGCACAGTCTGTCCCCCAGCATCCCCCACCGGCCTCCCCTCCATGAGTGGTTGGCCTTGGCTGCGATTGCCCCCGAGCCTGGCCTGCCATCGCAGTGGGTTCCCGGGCGCCCCTCCGCCCAGTCTGGCCCGCGCTGCCAGCCAGCCTCCTGCTCCACCGAGGCTCCACCGCCTTCATTACGCCTGCCAGATGGGCTGAGAATTAGATCCAAACTCCCACCACGGGAGGGAGGGAGGGAGGGAGAGCTGGGGGGAGACGGACGGCGTGCTTGTGGGAGAGGGAGGAAGACGAGCGAGGGGGGGTAAGAAGGGTGAAGAAAGTAATGTTTTTTTGTTTTCATTTAGGTTGCAAGTTATTACGTTTTAATGTCACACCCCTGGGATGCGGCGGCATTAAATGCCTGTTCTTGAATAATCGACGCTAACCGCAAGCAAATGCTGGGGAGAAATGAAATTAGTGAGCGCAGCAATTTGGCACAGTGATTATGGGCTCCTCAGAGGCACTTCCTGATGATTTAAGAATGCTAACATTTAAGCAAGTCGGATCTCATTACTCTTCAAGGTTAAATCTTGCTGTGGCGGAGGGGAGGCAGCTGCTTTATTGGAAATAAGGTTTTGCTCTCTCTCTCTTGCTCTCTTGCTCTCTTGCTCGCTCTCGCTCTCGCTCTCGCTCTCGCTTTCGCTTTCGCTCTCGCTCTCTCTCTCTCTCTCTCTCTCTCTCTCTCTTGCTCTCTTGCTCTCTTGCTCTCTCTCTCTCTCTCTCTCTCTCTCTCTCTTGCTCTCTTGCTCTCTTGCTCTCTCTCTCTCTCTCTCTCTCTCTCTCTCTCTCTCTCTCTCTCTCTCTCTCTCTCTCTCTCTCTCCCTCTCCCTCTCCCTCTCTCTCTGCCTTGCCATCTATCTTTTTCTCTCCATCCACCTCTTTAACGCTCCCTCCCTCCTCCAGCTCCCTCTCAATCTCTCGCTCTCTAACGCCATCCCATCTCTCTCCCGTCCCTCCCTCCCTCCCTCCCGTCCCTCCCTCCCTCCCTCTCTCGCTGTCTCATTGTATCGCTCTCTCGCTCCCCGTCTCTCTTTGTTGGTGCTGTCTCTCTCCCTGCTGGAGCGGTGCCTGGTGGCTGGGGGTGGAGGTCTGTTAGGCCCGCTGACACCTGGTGCCAGCTCCAAATTGGATCAGCGATAACTGGCTTCAGCCGAGGCGTCATTTGTCCTCCATCACTCCCCCGCTACGTATAAACGCTGTCGCGCTTGTTACCCGCTTCCTCTTCCTGGTCATGACACGCGGCGACAACGACTGCTTGACAAGGTTGTGCGGGCGACAAAACAAAACAATTCCTCTCCTCTTCTTCTTCCGGGCGTGTTCGTGTGTGGGTGTGGATCTATTCGACAGCGTTTTTCCGGAGCGCGGCGAATTCCCTGTTTTTAATTCTGTAGCGTTCTGTCCTTTCTCTTCCGTTTCTTGAAGCTCCTTGTGGAAGCTGAAGCCATTTTCCAGGTCATTTCCCATCCTGGCACCCTCTGCCAGTCCGGTGTTTATCTAAGCCCGCCATTCACATCTGTTTCTCCGTGCTAACCCTCATCCAATTAGAGGTCTGCAGTCAGTGGCCTATGCGCTCCATGAGCACAAACACATAAACAAACACACACTGGCACTCACCTACACGCATGCAAACAAAGGCACACACACGGCCACATAGACACACACCTCGCCACGGGTACTGAGCAATATGGATTCATGCATTCTCTCCTCCATTACGCGGCGCCAGATCTTTTAAGCGTGTTTCCCCCACCGCACACGTGTGGACAGGGATCAGCTGGGCAACTGACAGACGATGAGGATGTTGAGCCATTGATGGGGGGGGGGCTGGGGGGGTCGTGTGCAGGATGCAGATGCACTCTGCTGCCGCTTCACCACCACCGTGGTAAAGTATCGATCCAGCCACCCCAGGGTTGAGTACGTTGGGGATAAGGGGGGTTTAGTTTAATCTCGCCGGTTGTGGGAATACAG
>NC_079417.1:8035883-8068383 GCF_026213295.1 Gadus chalcogrammus
GATAAATCTCGAAAGAAACCCACGTAAGAAATGGCTCATTATTGTTGCAGGGGAGGGAATAAACAGGGGACCACCTCACAGCAGAACGTGGGGGTTTGTCCCAGGGGAGAGGAATCTCAGGGGGGTTGAGATGAAGCTCCTGCATCCCACACTCTTCGCCCTCCCCCAAACCTCCCCTCATTCCCGTCTTCCAACTACCAAGGTAGCGGCAATAGGTTGGGAACTCCGTAACTGAGCCCAGCCAACCCACACCCCCTGTACCCCCCCTTCCTCCGTGCCTTCCAGCTACCGCCAGCTCCGATGTAGTGTTAAGCGCAAGGCAGGAAACACTCTCCCGTTTAGCATCCAGCTCCAGCAGCAAGCCTTCGGGGCGATGTTAGGTCTTTTCATAAGTTACAAAGATGTAATTAGACAAATTAGCTCAGTCGACACTCAGTCGACACTGCATTTTCATTTTTTTAATGGCTGCCTGGGTTGGTAATTAGCAGGCAGTCACCGCTACCCAAAAGCACACATTGCACCCAGGGCCCGGAGCATCCTCCACCTGACAAGCCAGTGCCAGAAGCGGGGTAATGAAGACGCACGCATCCCACAGGCTCCACTTGTTTCACTTGCCAGCCAAGGGTTTGATGCCGGAATTCACACCGAGCCACCGCTTGAATCTCTTGTTTATGCCTCCGTGTCAGCCTTCTGTCCCTGGGTGGGAACGCCGCATTCTTAAACTATCTTCTCTCCTCGAGTGCGAGTGCAGTCGGTTGTTTTTGCAGGGGTTTGTGGTTTTCTGTAACACCGTGCCCGTGAGGTGTTTCCATTGGAACCCATCCCCCCCTAACGGCAGTGTCCATCAGTGGCGGGGGGGGTCTTCAGGTCCGAGGATCCCCCCCCCCTGGAGACGCGGTCGGCGTCTCAACTCGCAGACGTTCTGTCACTGCTTTTTAATGATTGGCCCACGGTTATTTGCAGCAAGCGGCTGTTTTATTGGTTTTGAATAAATTTCTCTTCGCTCTGACATGAGGCCTTCTCTTTAAATTGGATGGAAGGTGCTGGATGCCAAGCGGGAAATGGCCTTGAGAAATGTAGATTAACTCGAGGGGATTTATATGTCTATTTACCGCATGTGTCCGTATTAAATGTGGAACACGGAGCTTATCTCGATGTGACTGGGCTGCGGGCGTCTCACTGATGCTATTACAATGATGTTCAATCTTCATGCAGAGCAGAGAATCAAACAGTTTCACCATCTATTTGGAGACCTCGGGACCAGCGTTCTACATGTGAATAGTAGACAGAAGTGCCGTCCTGGATTTCAGGAAGCTTTGTCGTTATGCAGAAACCATAATTCATGAAATTCGATTTTTACTTTTTTATTTAATACAGAATTATGTTGTTGACAAACCACATTGCAATGCAGCGCTCGTGATTCGTGACCGTTGGTTAATCCGTCTGAAACCTGACTTGTGCCAATTGTGTGATTTACTTTGCAACTTCCACATTTGTCCTTGACTCTGCTGCCGCAGCAGAGCCCATGTGAGGAGGCAAAGTAAGGTTTTTACGCTGCAACACCACCAGTGAACCAAGTGAAAACCAAACAGCAGCTATTTCTATGTGTGGCTGTTCGCCCCTAAACCCGAACATTATGGACCCCCCCCATGCTGGGGGGGCGATGCTAATTGCCGTAGGAAGTTAGCTGGATGGCACGGCATGCCACCAAACCACCCTGAGACGATGATAGGCTACGAGGTGCGGCAAGTCGACGGGGACACACCAGACATCCGCCGGGTCTTTGAAGACTAGACTATGGAGGGGGTGGCGGTGCTTTGAGAAGGGCAAAGACAGCGCACCAAACCACAGCCTTTTGGGCGTAATGAGGGTCAACTGTCACATGGTGATAGTACAGTTCCTCACAAACCAGGACCTACCAGACCTACCAAATCAGGCCCTACTAAACCAGGACCTACCAGATCTACCAAACCAGGCCCTACTAAACCAGGACCTACCAGACCTACCAAACCAGGCCCTACTAAACCAGGACCTACCAGACCTCCCAAACCAGGCCCTACTAAACCAGGACCTACCAGACCTCCCAACCCAGGCCCTACTAAACCTGGACCTACCAGACCTACCAAACTAGGCCCTACTAAACCAGGACCTACCAGAGCTACCAAACCAGGCCCTACTAAACCTGGACCTACCAGACCTACCAAACCAGGCCCTACTAAACCTGGACCTACCAGACCTACCAAACCAGGCCCTACTAAACCAGGGCCGTACCAGGAAAAGGAACGTTGATTACACTTTATGTTTAATGTGTACGTCGGAGCAACTTGACACTCATCCGGTTATGATGTTGAATATGAGGCATATATATGTATGTATGCATGTTGCATGCGTAAGCAGGAACAAGGAGCTGAGCCATTTTTTCCGTTGGTTGTGGTTCAGCCTGCTGTTATTCTCTGAGAGACAAACAAAGACAAACCGTCTCTTTGTCTACACAGTAATAGACCTGCTCACAGCACAGCGCCTGTGGTTTGACCTAATCAACCTACGGTTAGTCCCAGAGACATGTAGTGTTTGTTTAGTGTGCTTAGACCCTGCTCATGTGAAATAGGTGATTAAAAGGTATACATTTCATTCACTGCTGCTAACTAGGAATTATGTGTGTGTGTGTGTGTGTGTGTGTGTGTGTGTGTGTGTGTGTGTGTGTGTGTGTGTGTGTGTGTGTGTGTGTGTGTGTGTGTGTGTGTGTGTGTGTGTGTGTACATAGATATATCTATATATGTATATATATATATATATATGATCAACTAAAAACACTTCCCCCTCCACACGTGGAGGCGTGGAGCGTTTTGATTAACGCGAGCGGGGTGGAAGTGGTAATGAACTGTGAAGGTGCTGCTATCTTCCATTTGGAGACGAGGCATCAGCGCCAATCGCCACCCACCCCCCCCCCCCCGTCACCTCCATCCCCCTCCCCATCACCATCCTCTCCCTCCTCCTCCTCCCCCCCCTCCTCCACCACCTCCTCCCCCTCCTCACAGCCTTCCTCCTCCACCACCTCCATCGGCACGTGTGTCCACAGTTCACCCGCTCTGGGTCAATAACACACGTCTCAACTGAAGTCAGCCCCGCTCGTGTTTGTAGGAGAATATGACAACGATAGATGGATGGATATGTGGATACATATAGATACATGGATATATAAAGGGGTGAATACATAGGTAGATGGCTTCATATATGCATGAATACAAAGATGGATAGATACATAAGTCCATCGATACATGGATACTTAGATGGATGTATACAGAGGTCCATAGATACATGGATACATAGATGGATGTATACATAGGTCCATGGATAAGCAGATACATGGATATGTAGATACATGGATAAATAGGTCCATGGATCCATGGATACATGGATAGGTACATGGATACATAGGTAAATGGATGCATAGATCCGTGGAAACATTGACCGATGGATTGAAGGTAAGACATATTGCCTGACAGACAGATGTAGCTCTTGATGTCCAGTAAAACAGTGGGATAGATATAAAAGCGAAAACGCGCTAGCGAGTGATCTAAAGGAGCCGGTACCGTGTGTGTGTGTGTGTGTGTGAGTGTTGCGTCTCCTCATTAATTCCTCCCTATTAATGGCGTTTACAGAGATACAGCGTTGTTTGCAGCCAAACATCTCTCACCTCAAACATGTTGTTGTTGTTTTTGTTGTCGCGCCGTTGTTCTACCTCGGGATGAGCGTGAAATCACATCTCCATCTATCACGCCGGGAATCTGCAATAACAAGCCGCCTGGCTGCCGTGGCAACGGGGCGTGTGACACGTGAGGGAGCGTATCCGTCTTGTGTCGCGTTTAATACCGCCGCCTTATCGGAATCCACTGACGAGCTCAAGCCGGCCAGGGCTGCAATTACTCCGCTGTAAAATGCGTGTGTGTCTGTGCGTGTGTGGCAGTTTTTTTTGGGAGCATTTACGACTTACTGACGACGAAGCGGCCCCCTTTTTTTGCATACGCACAAGCAACCGCACCCACACAACGTGCACATGAACACACAACGACACATGCACTCAAATACACAAACGCACGCACACAGTAGCGCACAAACAATGCAAACACAGCATCGCACGAACACAACCCCACACAACCACAGCTGCAGATTCATCTTCTTCGAAACTAGTGAAGTAGACATAACACAAAAGCCACAATCCGCTTATTGCTCATGGTGACCACGACACACACACACACTGACTAATAGTCTCTCTCTCTCTCTCTCTCTCTCTCTCTCTCTCTCTCGCTCTCTCGCTCTCTCGCTCTCTCTCTCTCTCTCTCTCTCTCTCTCTCGTTCCTCTCTTTTCTCTCCCTCTCTTTTCGCTCTCTTTCTCGCGCACACTAACACACACACACACACACTGACTCAGACACTGCACACACACCCACACACACTGTCAGACTTGTGTGCTGGTGTGTGTGGCCTCTGGCTGCTGTCCCCTCTAAGCAGTGGAGGTTTCGGAGTGACAGGCCGGAGATGACAGCTCGGCCAGCGCTACTGGGCAGGTCCGGGGGGCCAGCACTCCTCCTTCATCTCTCTCTCACTCTGGTTTCCGGCTCCTCTCCTCTCTTTTCTTTCCATCGCGCCATTGATGGCCCTGAGTCGCTCTCTCCATTAACTCTCTCTTTCACTCGGTCCCTCGGTTTCTTCCTATTTCTCTTTGTTTTGTGATTCTTTTGTCAGTCTTTCTCTCGCTTTGTCTCTATATCTGTCTATACCTGTCACTCTCTCCCTCTCACTCCATCATTCTAGCTTCACTCTCTGTCTATCTTTATCCATGTAACTGCAAACGTCAGGCCTGCTAAGGTTCCAATCTCTGTCTCTCTCTCTCTCTCTCTCTCTCTCTCTCAGCCGTGTCTATGTGTTTTGACAGGCTTGTGACGGGACAAGCAGGGCGGGGGAGGCAGGTTTATTGTTGTTGATTCACAGCGTGTGCACTTCCTTAGCATATAATTACGAGGTGACTGTTTGTGTCTATTTGTTTGTGTAAAACTGTGCATGAATTTAAAAGCGGCGATGATTTATTTCGTTGTATCTGAAACAGGGAGGAAGCTTGCTGAAAATGTACTGTATGAAAGGGGATTGTCTGTGTGCGTGTGTTGTTGGCGTGTGATTGTGTGTGTGTGTTTGTGTGTAAGTGATTGATGAATCCAATGAACTGCTAGAATATAAAATAGAGACTGTATTTGTTCTATCGATCATATTTGATTCTATTTTCATCTCACCGAACTAATCGTGAATTTAACATTCCAAATTTAAACAGATTTTGGCCATGTTTTTGTTCAGAAATTCCACATTTAAAAGTAATTTTTTTGCCTGTTTATCACATTTCATGCCCGTCATTTCCCTTCATGGCATACTTTTACCTTTGATCAAGCAACAGAGCTATCAATAGTCAAACAACTGTCCTCTGCATGTTTAATGAGCCTCACATTGGCAAATTAACATATATTTCCATTTCGGTGTCTAACATATGGGCTTCAAATGCTTTTCAAACCATGTATAATCAGCAGTGTTTTAAACACTTGTGTATCTTTTATAATTCCCCAGAGAGAGTGCAGGCTCAACAGACTCTGGGATAATGCCGTGGTTTGATCAAACTGTAGCGCGTTACAGATTATTCACAGCAATTAATAGAAACGGCGAATGTCTTTTCACTTATCTTGCGGTGACATGTACTATATACATTTTCTGCCATTGGCTGACTTGGACTGACCCGATTCAAAGAAAAACAACCAAGAAAAATGAACCGATCCAAGGAAAAATTACCGGCACAATTCATACATTTAGTGAAAAAATTACTTAAAATAGCTACAACTAGAATATATAAAGAAACCAAGGGAAAGCATTGATGGGCTACGCCGTCAAAAATCATCCATAACATTCTCTTGTACAACATAACCCTACTGTATGTCCGATATTACAACTAACTTAATTGTAATATATCCACCCGCTACACAAAAAATATAAAAATAGAAGAAAAATAAAAGCTGTTGTTATTATTTATATATGACTAAAAGAGTGTGACACTGTGTTTAACTCTAAAAGTCAGAGTAAACAGAGTGCAGTGATGTGACTCACCCCAGTAGCATCAACAACAGCACCATGTGAGGACTCCTCGCCTCCCAGCTGTGAACTGCGGCCGTCCTCATTTCCTGCGTGTTTTGTGTGTGCGGGGCTGACACGTCTACCACGTCTTAACACACAGCGTCCGACAACCCACAGAGTCCAGCACAGCGCACTGCTATGCACCAGGCCAGCTCACTGTCTGAGGGGGTCACCCAGCGTCACACAGTCCTCCGTGGGGATCTCCACGGGGTCACATTCAGACGCACGCACACACACGTACACGCGCGCACGCCACACACAAGCACAAACATACACACACATGCGTACACGTTGACATACGCATACACCCACACACACAAAAACACACACACATAGATACGGACAGACAGACAGAGAGACCAACATGCACTACACACAAACGCGCGCACACACATACACACACATGCAGACGCATACACACACGCTCACACACACACACACACACACACACACACACACACACACACACACACACACACACACACACACACACACACACACACACACACACACACACACACACTGTGGTAACCCGCTCCTTGAATTAGCCAGGTTACCGGTACAAACGACGCGTTTGTAGAGGGTTAGAGCCATTCCAGGCATTTATTATACAATCAAATCAAAGAACCAGGGTTCTCACGGTCTCTAGGGCCTCCGTGGGCCTCTAGGCTCCCTTGCTGCCACGAGCCCTTCCTTCCTGCACCCGACCCGTGCTGTGCTGGGCTGGTCCTCCTTTTAAGATGGCCCCCGTGCTTTCGCCCAGGTGTCCCCCAATCACCCTGATTGGGGTGCCGAAAGGGCTGCTCTCTCTCGCCGGCTGGTGGGTGGGGGTGGTACACCCCGTCCTCCACGGTACCCCGGGCCCGTCCAGGCCGAGGACCACGTGGCGGGATGCCACAACACACACACACACACTGCCCAGGACACATATGGAAATCATTAGATTCCTAACTCCAAAGGAAATCATTTCATATCACAGAAAGCAAATTACCAGCTCTCCAAATATTTAGGGAATGAGTCGGGGCGCCCTCGCCTTACCACCGTCCCCTCCACTTCCCCGTCTGCCTTCCCCAACGGAAACTCTAATTTGGGATTTAAACAAAGCTGGCAAAGGAAAATAAATACCTGGGGAGCGGGAGGGGGGGGGGGGGGGGTGGCCTGCCGTTGACCCCGTGACCCCCCGTGGAAGCTTAGCTAGTGGGCCCTGGACGGCGCTGGTGCAGCGCTTGTGTGATGGCTCCCGATGGAGGGACGGAGAGCAGTAAGCCCCCTGCCAGCCCCCTGCGCTCAGACGCCGCTGTTATAAATATAGTGCGTAATAGCACAGAGTGCACTTTCTCTATTATTAAAGTCTGTAATCTGGGCATTATAGAGACGAAAGCTTCGAGGGGTTTTTGACGGTGATTCAGCCGTGATTATATCTGAACACTTATATACATACGGCGCTTTCACTCCTACGAGGGAGCGGGCGCTCACGTTTGCATGAGGGCCAAGTGAGTGAGAGAGAGAGATCAAGAGAGTTAAAGATGGATGAAGTGGAGCCTTTCTCCCCCGCTCCTATACTTAAGAGCAGCATTTGTACTCACTCACTCGCTCATCTTCCCAAATGATGTATTTATTTTGTTTCGTATTTTTATACTGCCGTTGCTTCTGTCACAAAAAATACCTTCAGCCATAAAAATGTAATCCGCGGACCTAGTTTCCAGTGTATTCCGAATGTGTCTTCCTCACATCCTTGTGTCTACCGGAGGACACTGGCTTTTTTATTTATGAATTTATCATCCTTGCCCTCCCCCTGCCTGCCTCCCACCATCTCCTCTCACATCTCCCATCGACTGCGTCGTCTTTGTTGCTGTCAGTGACTAAAGGCCTTTGGCGGCAGTTATCTCGGAGCACATCAGACAAGAGCTCTGCCTTCTAATCCTCTATCTGATTTCTCTCCCCCTCAGCGCGCCACATCAAAACAGCTGTGCCTCTGTTTGTGAGCCATTCATAATGGTGCCACGGCAATTAGGAGCGTTCTCCTATGTTAACTTTGTCAGGGGGGGGGGGGGGGGGGGGGGCTCAGATCTCCCCTAACAAGCCCGTCTACAAAGGTTCAGGTGCCACTCGTTTGTCATTGTCCTCAGACATTAATTAGCGGCCCATTAATCAGCGGTCAGACCGGGACCAGACCCAGCTGAGGGCTCCGGGCCGAGCCAGGTTTATTACTGTTGACTATTTAGTCACGTAGCGGTAGACGGTTTAATCCAAAGCCACACCTGGTGGCTTTGGATTTCCGCTGAGGGTAAAACACCCTGTCCACTGGGCCATCCGGTCCCCAAAGTTTCATTAATATTCTTTATCTCGACGGGTATTTGTCTAGACACTAAATATCCCCCGTGTCGTCATCCTGCAGTAATGTGTGTTTTATTATCTTGTTATGTGGTCGTCAATGAATGAGTAATCCTTTTTATTATTGTATCTGCTGTCCCTTAACATTACACCTATTGCAATCTAAACGAGAGCCTCCGACATAGTTGAAAGGGAGGTAGCAGCCTGCGCAGCGTCCTAGCGCTGACTTTTACAAGGATAGCAAGGTTAAGTTAGCACTGAGTTAGATTTATGCCGCCTTTCAAGCATCCCTCATTTCCACTTACTTACCAGATCCCGGCAATCCCCTGGCCAGTCTATAAAACCCCACAGCTTACTTTTCTTTAATTAAATGCCACTCGTTATGCTCCCCGGTGCTCCCCGTATATCTGCAGCCGGAGCTGGTGCTTTAAAAAGCAAAGAGGCACCTTTTAATGCAGTGCTCCATCAGCAGAGCGAGAGGCGCCATGGGACGGAACGACCAGACATCCATCTTAACGAGGTCACACCTTTTGATTTTTAATATAACGGTCAGTGAACAGGGGCCCTGTGTCCTCCTTTGAAATATTAGAGCTTATTAACGCTGTGGAAGCGACCCCTACCCGCCCGCCCGCCCTAAACTACGCCCCCTCCTCCCCGCTCTCTCTCTCTTCCTGCATGAGTCCTGTCGGCGGTCGTCCTCAATGCGGAGGGGTTGGGGTATAAGGGGGGGGGGGGGGAAGGGGGAGTAGGGGCCGGTATAGGAAGTTCCTGAACCATTCTGAGACCTGTGAACGCTCCCTGCCACAGGCACACCGAAAGCACCCTTTTTATAGGCCTGCTTTATGGCGTTCATTAAGCACACTTAACGGCCGCTGTAATTCTCCAAGACGGGGTGAAAAGTGAGGCTATTAGGCCGCTGGACCCAAGCGCGGGCTGCCAGAGAGTTTGACCTTTTTGTTTTGGACGTGAGAGATGGTGGCGGTGGCTTGTGCTTTGGCAAGCTTTTTTCGCTACGTCTGTGATTTGCATTTTTGCTTCCTTGTGGAGATTATGTCGAGTCAGAAGTAAGTGGCTGGAGGGTAGAAACTTAGCTCACCTCAAACTTTTATTACTCTTTCTTGCATGGCAACAGAAGATGTTACAACTTTTTCTCCCCAGCCTTTATTCGCCAGGAGACTTTCACGACAGAAAGGCTCAGACGGGAAAAAGAACTCAAAGTTGACCAATCTACTTCGGATTGTTGCAAATAACAGGGTGAGGGCTGGAACAACTCACACTATGACACCATCAGTAGGGCTGTCTGTAGAGAGTCATATTGTGTTACGCAGTGAGCATCTCCTGCGCCGCATGCTACTCAACGCGCCTTCATTGTGCTCGCACACTCCAGAATAATCTCCATTGTTATCGTCAAACGAGACGTCTGAAGGAGTGACGAACATAACGAACGCCACGATACCAATCAGTCAGAGACGTGCGTTTATTTATCTTATTTGTTAATTCATTCTTCACTCCAGACTCCCCCCTCCCCCCTCCACCATCCCACCCCCCCCCTCCCCCGCCACCATCCCACCCCTCCCTCCCCCGCCACCATCCCCCCCCCCCCCCTCCCGCTGTGTTATTGCGGTGCCGAGGCGATGAATCACCCATGTGACGCGCGGCGGCGGCACCCATAACAAATGACACCGCCGGCACCGTCCCCCCAGCGTGAGTTATCCGCCCGCCGAGACGGAGACGTGAAACATTCCATAAGTTATTGTACCGCGTGCCCTTGGAGCTGCCAGGATGTTTACACAAAGCCCCCCACCCACCACCCACCACCCACCCACCAGCTTCTGCTCAGTCCTTCACCAGCGCCAGGATCATCGGTTTTTTGACCGATTTATTTTTCCATCATCACAATTGAAACAGGTGTCCAGATTTTAGACAGGTTTTTAACGATTGTTCAATCATTCATTCGGCTGCCTGGTCGATATCAAAATATTAGATAGGATCACTATTTACATACATTTAAATGTACATTTACATATCCAGACACATGGACCGGCCCATATACTGAAAGTGTCTGTGGGTTCTGGAAAGGGTCTCTTTCCGTGTGTATTACAGATCCACAATTAGTATTGATTACCAGTTGCTTTCTATTCCTGTTTTTTCTCGTGATCGAGATTTAATAAAGTGTAATCTATTTTCCATCATGGTCCTTTCATTCACGTTATGCTGCACCACAGCGAAACCAACCAATAGTTCAATATTGCTGTTGATCCTCTCTGTGTGTTTAAAGTTATTTGGCACCAGCCCATACAGGTAGAGGCAGTCTTGGGATTTTACGGCAGACAGTTGTTTTTCGAAGAACCCTCTGCTATAGCTCTCTTCTGTGCCTCACAGATGTTCTGTGCAGCTATTTATTAAGCTTGTAAACAGGCCACAAAAGCGCAGCAGGCGTAATGACAATGCCGAGATGCAGAACAGAATGCCATTGTTTCAGGGCCTTGGCTGATGGCTGCCGTGCTTAAGTTGATTTAGAGCTGGGACTGAGGCGCGAGGGAAGAGGGGACTTAATCTCCTTAAAGACATGTTTGCCAATTTAAATGAAAATATTAACATTTTGGAAATTCATCAGGGTCGACAGCCATCTGCAATAACAACAAATTACACATAAATACAATATACACAAATACACAATAATATTCAACACATATAATTTATACTTATAGTAAGAATAATACTCACAGTAAGAATAATACTGATAATAGTAGCAGCTACTACTATTACTGCTACTTCAACTCTCACAACAACTACTATGTGTACTGATTGCTACTACTCATTCAAAATGAATAACCAATATAATAATATGAAGTTGGGTAAAAATTATTTTGTTTTCAAGAAAAGACTCTCTCCCTGCTGCTACTGTTGATGCAACACTGACTTTCACAAAGAGCTTGTGTGATCCTAAATGGAACAGGTGGTTCATCCCCTGTTACACTAATGACAACGTTGGGAGAACATCTGCCAAGTAATCAATTAACAGAGTAGACCCTCCTGGTAAAGGAAACAGACTTTTGAGTATACATCATCTGTCATGTTTGTTGCATAGAAAGGTGGCCCGCTTGCTGCACAAGGGAGTTCCAGTCGACTTTATTCTCATTTTGCTTTTGAGAAATGAAGTGAAAAGTTTGGGCGTTTTTTTTGTTTTTTTTTAATGGTTGAGCAAGAGTTTCCACAAACACACACGTGCACACACACAATTACATCCATCACTGACATATGGCAAGTCTCAATCCATATCTCACACACACAAACACACACACGCACATGCTGACGCACACACCCACACAAACACACACACACACACACACACACACACACACACACACACACACACACACACACACACACACACACACACACACACACACACACACACACACACACACACACACACCCTTCCCAAGGGAATTGATTATAATCAGAGACATAGACCTTGAACACAGCCACTTTTGTCTGAGCAAACAAAGACTGCCAGTAATTGGATTCGCATTGAGAGAAGTATTTAAAACTGTCTGGTAACTAACACAAGCTGCCAGCTCCTTTGCGGCAAATTTCCGTGGAACCGAACCACAATTTATCCCCCTCCCCCTCCCCTCCCCCTCCCCCTCCCCCTCCCCCTCCCCCTCCCCCTCCCCCTCCCCCAGCTTGGGCAGAGCTGCGGCCTGTCAAGGTGATCCCTTGTAACCCCTGAGGACTTTATGAGCGCTCTGTCCGTCACAAAGGAGCTTCAAAGGTATTTCCACCTCCACCTCAAGGGGGTTCCTTCTGTGTGGAGCGCGTAAGCCATTAACCCCCGCACCGCCTGTCAGCCGCGAGTGATGAAGCCAGGGCCGCCGGCCGGCCAGACGGCAGGGTTTGACGTCGGCGGCCGAGTGCCACGTGGAGATGAAACGCCCTCCGCAGGTGTAGCGCGCACGTAACATGCAAAACATGGCCGCTGAAAGTGGATTTGGTTGTTTACATACATATGAGAGAGAGAGAGAGAGAGAGAGAGAGAGAGAGAGAGAGAGAGAGAGAGAGAGAGAGAGAGAGAGAGAGAGAGAGAGAGAGAGAGAGAGAGAGAGAGAGAGAGAGAGAGAGAGAGAGAGAGAGAGAGAGAGAGAGAGAGAGGGGGGGAGGAAATGAGAGCCATTTCATGTCTGGGTTTGAGGTGTACCAGATAGTGATCAAGTCCAGATGGCTCCGGGCGCAGGGCTCTTGGGGATTCGAGGGACCTGGTGATTCATCTCCCACCCAGACACACAGCGTTCCATTGCACCGGCTATGAACTCCGGGTAAAAAAAAGAAAGATGAATACTCAGGTGTCCCTCCTTTTGAGATTTGCCTCTGCAGTCTCAATGGAAGCTTGTCATGTACTGCTACCTTTCTCCCTTGGCAACAGAATACTAACCACCATAAGCTCAGAGTTTTGGTCACACACACACACACACTCACAGAAACACACACACGCACACACAAAAACACACACACACACACACACACACACACACACACACACACACACACACACACACACACACACACACACACACACACAGTGTTTAAGTGTGTATGTGATCTGTTGCTGTTTAAGTGTATTTGCACAGTTGTGCCAATCAAGTGATAAGAATTACAAAGGTCTATTATCACCTTATGGCCGTTGAGTAACGTTGTGCTTATATGAGTGCCTTATCTGGGTGTGGCTACACATTACATCCTTCTGTGTTTACCTTCTCTTGTCAGATAGTGTTAATAGCATTTACCTAAGGGCAGTTTGAGTTCATTGCTCACACAGTTGTACCTTGCACCTCTCCACCATTTCCCTGGATTACACCTCATCTGTTCTACATTCTGCACTCACAGAGAGGTAGCTAGGATTTGCTTTGCAAATATATATTTTTGTGTTGTGCTATCTTATCTCTTAGATTGAGTGTGTCTTGGTTAAAGAATGTATGAGTAGGATGTTTCTATGCTTCTTTTATAAACCTTATTATACAGAGAATTATTCAGATTGACAACATAATTTATGATAGGCGGTGGTTATAGACTTAGTCCTTATCATTCATTAAATGGACTTTCACAGACAGTGCTCTTTGTCCACAATCACCATCTAGTCCCTTGATAGACCGGCTGCACCCTATGTAGAACAGGAGGAGGAAGTAATTGGATAACTATCTATAATTGTGGCTGTACTATTAATTTCATACAAATATTCCTCCTAGAGGATCTCAATAGGGTAGGAAATTAGTCAAAGCTAATAACGCATAGGATTTTTAAGCATTGCCCATGTTTCTTCCTTGATTACACTAACTTGCTGAAGTTCAATAAATGAACAATGCATGTTCATAAGAATAGGTATTTCCTCGCACAGAGTTGACTGTAGGAATGGTATGTGATTAAATATTAGCTTGAATATAATTAGCATTCATTAGAAAACTGTGCTACGGCAGATAATTAAATTCTTAATGAAATGCTTTGTTGAATTATGTGTCAGGGGGTTGATTTTCGGCGAATTTGTAGTCGGTATGCCCTGAGAACAACACAAAAAAAGAAAACACAATATACATTAGCATACCGTGCCACATGCATTAAAGGGTTTTCATATTGAATTACTATATAAGCTTGACACCTTCTAATTGTACCACTGCCGTATTGGGCTCATTTGCGCTTATAAGGCTGTTTGAGTGTGTCTGCTTCAAACATTAGCCCACAGTGAGTTGAATAGGCTCCTCAGTCAGCCAAAGTCATTAACAAATACAACACAGACCATTAGGCCGCATGAGCTTAATTGCACATTAATTGGATAATTAGTCCTGCACTTTGTATTTCTCCCATTTTTTTCTCTCCCATTTGTTCCCCTTATTTAGTGCTTTCTCTATTTCCTGTTTGGTTCCTGAGCAGCAGCAGCAGCAGCTAGCTAGCCCCTCTAGAGAGGGGGCGTTAGGGCGATGGAGTGGGTGGTGCCGGCCTTCCTCTGCCTAGAACCCCCCCTGCCTCAGGGATGGTTTGCTCCATGTGGGTGGTGGGCCAAGGCTGGGCGGATGGATGGAGCCTCAGGTTCTCCTCCTCCTGTGCTGTCATGTTGACCCACCGTACACGCTGTGTTTGTGTCTCAGCCGAGCGCCGGGGAACTGGGAAGAAACCCGGTGTCGGGCATGCATAGTTAAAGAGGCCACTACTCGCTGGCGAACATAAGGTGCATTATTTATGAACTGGAGGGAAGAAGGAAAAAAAGAAATGATTTTATTCATTCCTTCCTCGCATTTATTCCCCGCCATTATTGTCTGAGCGCCAGGAGTGCGGCTCAGCGTTTGCAGATTGCTGCCATTAAACCCAGGATGCCATCTGATGGAGTTATCAAAGTAAATGTTTGGCACATTTGATAGCCTTTCAAAATACCCTCCTGTAATAAAGCCCTTCGGGGAAAGGAAGGAAAAAGCAACTAGCTTATTTTTCTTTATGAAAATAGCTCGGCTAACTCTGGTTTTTCAGATGTCATCGTGCGTCTGAAAAGCACTCGTATTTCCCTCCACGCCGTCGACACCCCCCAATGCACCACCAGACAGATGCTGGGCGCTGGTACTTTTTGTTTGGTTTGATGAAACCGAAAAAAAAGATTCCAAAAAGCAAGCGCCGAACATACGACGTTGTGTCTGGCAACACTTAATCAAATCACTATCTTGAACGTTTTAAGCAATGAATCTGCCAAAGTGCACTTTGAAAGAGTCTGGGCTTTTATGGTCTCACATGGGTGACATATGGGAAGCCAACCACACGAGGAGACGGATAAAAAGATGGATGATGTCACTGGAGACAAATGCGATCATGTGGGTATGTTAGCGGTTGGGTGTAAACGGTATAAATAACAATTTGGTTCCTGTACCCGCCCGGCATGCTCATGGCCTTTGATCTCCCCCACTGGTTGTTTGAAGCGGGTGCCTCTCTCACCCATATCGCGGACGAGCCAAATGATGTATTGCGACGCGAGACAGATTGTTTCACACTTTGAGTTAAGGTTTCCATATGGGGCTGTGTGGTGTGTGTGTGTGTGTGTGCGTGTGCGTGTGCGTGTGCGTGTAGGTGTGAATGTGTCCACATGTCTTCGGGGAGCAGAGCGGGAAATTGTGGCGGAGCGAAGGCAAGCCATGCGCTGTGAGTATGTTCTATGGTAATGCTCCTGTCTTAATGAGGCATTCCAGCCTGGCCCAGGCTAGATCTTCTACTGATTAGACAAGCGAAAAACCTGCGTCCCGTAGTGCTCCTGAAAGATTCACAGCCTCCCTCCGTCTCCAAGGCATTAGTAGCCATAAAGTGTGATCATTCCAAACTGTTAAAGTGCTCCCCGCAAACACGGGCGCTGTTTTGTGTTGTTTATTTGTTATTCATCTCGTCCAATTACCATTCTAAAGGGAGAGTATGTTGCTCTATGCCGCGCCGGGGGAATAAGAGATTAAAAGGCGACAAGGAAACATCTGTGACTGCGCCGCAGCTCCAACCGCCATCGCGTTTTGCTACCACAGCCCGTCGCCTACCGCCAGGCATCCAGAGAGACGGCATCCATAATACGGAAAGGAAACAAGAAGAGAAAAAAAAAAAGATTACAGCAAGAAACACTGGGCTGGAGTGGAGGAAAAGGGTTACCATAGAAACACATACCTCACATGGGTTTATGGGCTGCATCCTATCACAGGCTATCAGGAATTACCATAAATCTTCCAGCAGTGGGGGCTGCGGGGAGGGTGTGCCGATGCCGCGGCGGCGGAGAATGACAAAGTGTTGATCTCAATGCCTATGAGGAGACAAGCATCCAGGCTCTTTAAATCAAGAGGAAAAAATGGCCGATCTGATCCTGGCACCTTGGCGCGGGGACGTCGCGCGTTCGGAGTGCCTCGAGACAATGCGTTTCACGTCTCAAGTCTGTGAATAGATTTTCGTAAAACGGTGAAAGAAACGTAGTCGCCCTTCCTGCGCTCCGATTTCCACACCAGTTATTGTGGAGATGCGGGGCGGGAACGGATATTCCTGAGGAGGGCACAGCTATCTCCATGGCAGAAGATCTCTGATTTGGCTGCTACGGTGACTGCTAATCCAGTCCTCTTGTCTGGCAGAGTGCTCCCCGCTCGTCATAGTGCTTACAGAAGGAAGGATCAAACTGTGTCAGTGCATGCAGGGGTGGCTAAGGCCAAAGTGTTCCTCCAAGGCCAGGCGTTGGCTGACCATGACCTCTGGCGCAAACGATATCGGTGAGGGTGTTATCAGAGCGCAGGGGGGGGGGGGGGGGGGGGGGGTTGCAAACGGAGTGCATCAGCGTGACCCTCGATGGGCGGTGAATATTTCACCTTTCCTCCGCCGGGCCCCCACGGTCTCAGCGTGACCCCTACTGCCCCCCCAAGACGCCTCCCCGCCACCCCTCCTTATTACCATGCAAGCATTTCACGGAGGATTAGCCTTAATAAATTACTTTCTTCTCCCTCGGTTCATCTTCATCCTTCTGTACCCTTGCTCTCCTCCTCCTCCTCCCTCCGTCCCTCCTCGCTTGATCGGGCCCCTCCCTGCCGCTCATCCCCTTTGGGCTCCTGAGCCTCGTAACCTGCCCTCCTCAGGGGCCTGGCCCCATAATCGCGTCAGTTCACGGCCCTCTTTATTCTGGCAGAATTGCTTAATTGGTATGTGTTCTACATAACTGTCTGAGTATTAGACTCACAAATGAAGGTTAGAACCTCAGTGCTTGTAATCGACTGAAAGAAATTGATTTGTGCTCAGCTGCCCTTCTGGGACGGGACTTTATGGTTCTCTGAAGAAATGAAGCTTTTATAATTGTGTGTTCTCTCACCCCCCACTCCCCCACCCCCCCCCTTTTCACCCCCTCCCTCCCGACAATTCGCCTTCCTCCCTCATTCCCGCTCTCTTTCTAATCGCCTCTGCTAACTGCTTTGTTGACATTCAAAACAAAAGACAGGCCTTTGGATCTTAAAGATGATGTGCCCAGTCTCCCATGTTGCATTGCGCCTGGCTTTTTTAAATGGCAAAGTGTGGCAGGTGCAGCATCCATACTAGTGAATATATGTTTATGTCCCTTATTGTCACTAAAGAAAAGCAAATCAGAATCATGGGAAAATGGGCTCACTGATTGTGTCTGGTTATGCATTAGCTTGGAATCCTATTACCCAAACTAAATTGTGCACAATTCATCCATTCAGGACAACCTTAAGACTTTGGGTTGTCCTGAATGTATGAATTGTGCATTCAATGTTTCTTCGGTCACAGAGAGAGACGGTCATATTCTATGGCTGAACGACTGTCTTAGACAAAGGTAAGAGTGCTTTTCTTTGCATAGTTTATGCACTGACGCCAGACATTGAAGACAACATTTTCCTCTGCATTAATCAGTCTTTAGCTCCCCCCCACTGACTGTTTTTGCACAACCAATTCTACAATCATAATCATAAATATAATGTAGTCATCTCTCTGAATAATAATTCATACATGCAAATATGTAAATGTGTATATATAGTCACACCAATGTCTAAGAGAAATAAAGCATATGCTAATTTCAGGTAGAGGTGGTATAAGGTATTATTTTCACAAAAAGTAAACTCTGATGGGGAAAATGAGCTGGAACAAGCTTGGACTTAGTCACACTGGAACTGTTAGTCACGCACTGTTAATTAAATGTAGATTTGGTTATGAAGTATATGTCTGCTTGCATGTGTTCCTGTTTGACGGAAACTCAGAGTCAGAGTCAATGTACATAACAAAGCGGGGTTTTTTGCTACACATTTTTTGATTTAATTTTTTTTTTATACATGCTCATGTAAAAACACATCATGCAAATGTTGTGTGTTTCTGTACTCGCGGTGGAGTTGTCTTCGCAGACTGCGAGTGTTTGTTGTTTATTGCTCTTGTGGTGGATTTGCCTGCGTGAAGTTACGCTTCTCTGGTGTTTAGGTGAGATTACACATTCCCTTCAGGTGATATCTGTGTCTGTTCTGATAAGTTTGGCAGAGAACGAGCACATTCACGGCACTTTGATGTATTTTCTGCCTCTTAGTTTCTTAAATTACTGTTAAAAGAGACATTCTTGAATACTGATTTTGTCAGTTGAATTTGGTCACTTTGATCACATGAACGTATATAAAAAAAAAAATATGATGTTATTATTATTACATTACATTTTTATCTGACATGGATAAGCTGATAACCAAACTAGAACCATTAAGACATAGTCACATAAAGTACACAGAGTGAAGTAGACAGAGTGAAGACATGAAATGACCGCATTAGAGATTTGAACATAGGATACTTAAAGTCCTCATTATGGTAGCACGCTAGCTGGTATAGCTGCTAACACACGTGGTGATACATGGTTTCTGCTCTTCTGTTTCGAAAAGTAGTCGCTTTAATATCTAAATAAATCTACAAAACATGTCTGACAGTAACTGATACATTATGTCTTTTATAATTTTTTTAATTTTTTAATTCTTTCTCAAAACACCAGCATAGTCCGACAGTAAATTTACCACTCAATGTCCCTCTCCAAACCATGTATTCTCCCTAGTATTGTCACTTGTTCAATCTCCGACTGCCAGTTTTAGCAGCTCGAGAATTGACGGTATACACAAACAAGTGTTAACCCTACCCCAACCCCCTAATTAAGTCTGCAGGCTTTAATGGTGTATCACAGGCATCAGTATTCAAGAGACAAATCTCTCACTGGATCCAGGCTAAGATTATCCCAGCCCTTAACATCTTAGCTAAGCTGGTTAACACCTGTTTTTATTGATATCTTAACACCATCCTAGGCCTTACGTGTTTGTTGGTTTTCAAAGGATCTTCTCATACTCTGTTCTGTAGGCTGCCCTCTTCTAATCTAAGCACCAGCGCCATGTAAATTACTGGCACATTTCCCAGCATTTTCTTTTTTCCGGACAAAGGGTTGCTTGTTGGGATCAGGACTTGCAAATCTGTGAATTCTCTCAGATGTTTTGAGCATTTACTATTACATTCTATGTTGATATTATAGGCTGGTTTCTGCAGAAATTAATGATATATTCATGGGTGCATCAAATGAGAGATCCACAAAGCCTATGAAATTAGATATGGCTATCTAAGTATAGGTTCATGTACAGAGTCTCCTTTTTTAATTGCCTGTAATCTATAACCGTATTCTTTTACACAAGCCATTGCGACGAACAATAATAACCTGGGGTTTTGAGTCTAGAGACCTCCACACGGTACAGAACTGACTCTTTCCCCAGGTCAGCTCTAAACCATATGAAGAATATCCCAGGATTTGCCTAAATTAGAAGGAATGGATCCTTAGTGGCATTCGAGCCTGGGGACATCAGTGATACAGTTAACTTTCTTTCTGGATCAGAGCTCACCAGTCAGCCACATTAACCCCTTGGATGCACCAAGCCTGTGATCCGTCGACACTTGATCCCTCTGCACTTAGATAGACAGGACTGACTGGAAATACATTAGTCTCACCACCGGCCCTACCTCCCCCGCCGGGCCCACTCACAAAATCATCTGTAATACGACTCTTTCTCTGATCTCCGATAGGCTTTTGGTGGTCACATGCTCTATTTATCCTATTCTTCATTTCGTTCAGCCCTATGGGTGTCATTAAATACCAGCGCCCCGGATCGGATCACACAGTGGCAGCGGAGGTGGGCCAGGGCACAATGAGACGACTGTTAGGACATCGGAGATTGTAAATGACAATCGGCTGCTTTCGCTTGTCAAATACGGACGGTAATCACTCCCGACAAAAGGTGCGCCGAACATGCAGGGGAGACAAAGAAAACAAGTGTCTGGCTTCATTAGGACAAAGGGAGGGTGAGCAGGAGAGCATGTGACAGGCCAGTAACAGCTCATTGTGCCCGATCTCAAGTTTCATACATTTCCACGGCACTCGTTAAAGGACGTGTCATCGCTGTCGCCGGGCGCTAACTCGTTATCTCCTCGACGTTGCAAAACACTGTAATTAACATTCAAAAACTGAAACTGATCCAGCAACTCTCTTTTCTCGTCGCTAATTGCCAAACCATTGTGCCTGTTCATAAGTGGGCCTTTTGTGTGTGCCCTTGTAAGTACATATTTGTGCTTTGCTTTGATTATAAATAGAGGTGAGGAAAGCGGTTCACTTCAGCTCAAAGGTAAAAATAATACTCCTGTATATTTCCACACAGTTGGCCTTGAGTACCAGCTTTTTTGATTAACCTGGGTCTGAATAACATTGCCCACAATGCACTGCAGACCTAGAAGGTCTTTTCAATTCCTTGTAGCGCAGAGCTGCTGAAGTCCACGAGCAAAGTATGCATCGAGAGCGCCTGCTGTCAAATTCACAATCACTGTAATTATACATTTCAAGGTGATGCATGCCGGATCAGAAAATGAGGGATATCATTATTTCAATTTACTCTGTGAACAAACTCTACATCATTCCCTTGGTTGCATTTCTTTACAATTCTCAATTGGAAACGCATTGCAGTCTGGCCAATCCCACCCCAAAGGCACTCACCCACAAACCTATGCTAAGCAATACATGCACACACACACACAGGCACAGCCACACACACACACACATATGTATACTACACAAACAATCAAAACTCAGTCTTTCTGTTCTGCCTGTTTTTTGAGAAGGAAATGTGTTTGTTTCCCCACTACCCACTCCTGCTTGACCTGGGCAGTGCAGCCGCCGTCACAACAACGCCTTATGAATAATTAGTCTGGGTCAACCGATACTCTCTTGCTCCACACAAACACTGCTGCCATCGACTCCCAGAGTGCCGGCCAAAAGCCGGTGAACTGTGCTCAATTCTGCTCAATTGAATCTAGTGGAGCCACTGAAGCCCTTGTTTGCTTGAGGTAACTAGCGGGATGTAAGGCGATACGTGGGAGGTGGGGGGAGGGGGGGGATGCTACCCGGGAGGGCAAGTGCAAAACGTCTGGAAGGTTCATCAAATTAGCAACGTGACCCCCGGCGAATGTTTGGGTAGACTTCTACGGTGGTCCACGGAACAGCAATGTTATTCACCTGGTGTTTTATCTGCTAGCTTCTGCACCGCTACCACCAGGGGATTCAGAGCGGGGAATGGCTGGGTAAGGTTTCCCGGAGCTAAGGAGGCCCAGGGGTGACAAACAAAACCAAATGGCTGCATAGTGTTTCTTGTTCTGGTTTCATGTTCCGGTCAGAGGAGGTATGGCCCAGGTGTCTAGGGATTAGGATTGATTACAATAAAACCATTGAATGAAGGGATAGACGAGAAGCTTGTTAGCTTTTTTGAAAGTATAATCAAGATTATGAACCGGGTCTTTAGGCACTCAAATTGGTTTGTGACGTGTTTTGAGGCTAGCATCAATCAGTTAGGGTCTCCTGGCGGTTTCTGCATTTAGGTTCGGTGTTTGTTTAGCTGTGGTTCATCTCTATTTCATCTGCTCTTTTAGCGATTCATATAATTTGTGTGCTTTTTCAAAGAATTTAGGAGATTATTCGTGTCCGTATCAGTTTCACACCACCTAACCTCGAGCCACGCTACCATTATTTTGCCTAGTTCGCTAACTTTGTCCTTCTTTTCGGTTGCAGTTCTGCAGCACTTGGCTCCGTCTCCCAAAAATAACCATGATTTACAATGAATCATCTTGCCTCTAAGAAGGCCCAGTCCTCCTCTCCTCAGTAATGGTCCCATCTAAAGCACTATACCAGACCTAAAGACAGTTTTTATGAACATCGTAAACAGTGGTGGTTTCACAAGAAACAAACAAGTGCTTAAAGGATATGTTCCAGCTATGTGGAAGTAGTTACTGGACGGTGGATATTTGTTTGTTTTAAACGGCAAGTCTTGCAGTCAGCCTAATACCACATGCCTGTGTTCATTAGAGTTCCAAGTCCTATTTGGTCCATGGGAGAGCCTATCCCTTTGTAGGTTATTGGTTTAATACCATTAGTCTTTATACAGCATCAACATCAGCTGATTCAGCGAGTGCACACAAAGATGTGCCTTCAACTCAACCACGGAACCCTTTGATTGATTTGTTTTCGTGCTCTTATCACATTTTACCATGGGCCACGACATTTACAAGTCTACAGACACCACACTTTAGCCGTTTGACACACATCCAACAAAGAAGAATCATGAATGTATTAGCTGGGCAAGACGCTGCCAAAGTGGGCTAAAAAGGTCTTTTGTTGAATACTTTGGAATAAAAAAGGAAATGGTCTTGAGGGTTTTCAGAGGGAAGTAAAAGGCGATTAGGGGGTAATCATCAAATGGCTTTTTATTTTATTAGACTGATCTAATTTTAATTTGGGCTAATGCGACGAACAATATCGGCCATTGATGATTGGGTGTCTTATGACTGACTTGATGCTCTTTACTCAACAGTCTTGTGGTTTTTGTCGACAGTTTCGGTTCAGCGACAAGGCTGAGAGCGGCACAAGGGTATTTAAAAACCGCTGCATAGGGCCTTCCTTTTATTAACTTTTTTTCAGCCACAAATTTTCTTCAGTTTATGCAACCACAATCATCTAATCATCTTCCAGACATTAACTGGAACACTTCTGTTTACAGACTTGTCAAGGATTCATGTAGTAGCGGGATTGTTATTTTGAAAATACATTCACCGTTATCTCTCCCAGCCCAAAACTTGCAAGATATTCATCATAAAATAAAATATACTATATATATAATAATATCCGGAGTCCTTGTTCACTTTTTGGTTTAAGGAATTTCTCCTGATGGAAACATTTTTAATATGTGCAGCACTGATATTGTAACACAACGATGGCTAACGCAGCAATGGCTAAATATCATCAACGATTATCCATTGTGTTGCTGTTTTTGGACGTATTGGATGTATTATAGCTACATTATGGTTGACGTCAGTGTTTGCGCAAACTTTACCTTTCTGGTAATCGCTGGCTAGTTGTTGCGTCCTCTCGCAAAACTCTGGGACAATGATGGTGGTACCCAAAGCA
Organism: Gadus chalcogrammus; assembly: GCF_026213295.1. Taxonomy (NCBI): domain Eukaryota; kingdom Metazoa; phylum Chordata; class Actinopteri; order Gadiformes; family Gadidae; genus Gadus; species Gadus chalcogrammus. The sequence goes on from NC_079417.1 coordinate 8,059,399, forward strand.
GGTTAGCCTTTTATGGACATGATATACCAATGGTGCATCTCCAAATAGCACCACACCCCCGTCATATGAACTTCTCGTTCAAGACATATTTTGACACCTCTTCTATGTGTGTATTTGTTACACAAAAACACACATTCCTGGACAAGAACCCCTATGTATTACACTATGTAGGTTACTGTACACCTGACTAGGCCATCCACTTAATGCCTCAATGTCCCATTCAGAGCAGGTCTCTTATCTGCGCAACCCTTTCACACGCTTGTGATAATGGGTTAAAAGCCAGTCTGTGGTCACGGGAGGCCAATTAAAGGTCAGCCCACGGGATGCTTTCAGCCCCCAGTATTGGAGAATGGAGCGGTATTGAGTTTCCTCCGGGCTTTAACCACGCCCGGTCTTTGTTGTGATCACCCTCTCCGCCACAGTGCTCCCCCTGTTTGTCTGTGCCATTATACCAACCCTGTTTACACAGTGTCCCATCCCATAATGAGGGGCCTTCCCAAGCTGTGTTTAAACTGAAGACGGGGTTGACTCGGGTTAAAGACTTAATGCCCACCTCTGATGCATTTTGCTGATCCCGGTCACCACAAGGTGACCGGGACATGTGTTTGGTTTGCTTCTCTTCGTTCCTTTTGTTCATTTCTTCTTCTTTTCCTTCTGTTCGTCTTATTTTCTTGATAACTATCTGTCTTTCGTTCACTCTTTCTGTATCCCCTTCCAACCTCCTCCCGGCTTGTTCTCTCTCTCTCTCGCTGTATTTCCATCTCACCGGGCTCCCAAGACTCCTCCTCCTTTGCCCTCATTTCCCCTGAATTAATTGAGTTCTCATTTTTCTGAGCAAAACTCCTGGGAGTGCTGTATGATGAGATCAGGATATAGAGACACAGAGAGAGAGAGAGAGAGAGAGAGAGAGAGAGAGAGAGAGAGAGAGAGAGAGAGAGAGAGAGAGAGAGAGAGAGAGAGAGAGAGAGAGAGAGAGAGAGAGAGAGAGAGAGAGAGAGACATAGAGAGATACATAGAGAGTGGGAGAGAGTGGGAGAGAGAGAGAGAGAGAGACCACAGGGGCCTCAGGGACGAGGCCAGTCTCAGAGGCAACTAGGCAATAGTTTCCTGGGGAAAGGCAAGGGCTCCACTGAAGAGCCTCATATCTTTATCTGCTCTGCAGGGGCCCCTGTGGTCGCCCCAGGGAGACCTCGTAGGCCTGTGGTCAGGGTCAGGCAGACAAGCCCCCCCCCCCCCCCCCCCCCCCCAACTCAACCCCAAGAGGCCTGATGCTGTCTCTTTAAGCTCTTTGTGTCTGCCGGAGCTTTCCATCCCAGAGCCCACACACAACTCCGAGGAAAACTGAGAGTGCAATGCTACCGCCTATCCAGACTGTTAGGTGGTGCTGTTCCCATAGAAACCAGACCCACGCAGGACGCGCCGTAATAATGTTTCCTGAGCCGAAGGCGACGTGCAACCTTTGACCGTACCCTCCCCTGAACCCTTTCAATTATGCACCATTACAACTCCTATCCCTGCAATATGCATGCACAAGTGCATGCTCCTCTTTGAGTGTCTTGGGTTGCCCGTAAGTTGAGATAAACTCAGTTGTTAAAGCCAATTGGCTGCCTCTGTTCGTCAATGTCACTGCCGGGGAACTCAATAATTCAGAGCATGCCGTTAATGAGCTCCCGGTGGGGCCCGTCCCTGAGGAATCCCTTTTTTTCTTTCCTCTCCGTGCTTCAACTGTAATGTAGTTATATCTCATGTCAACTTTCAAATCAATTACATTTCTATCTGATGGCTATGTAATGGCGCCTGATTGAGTTTTTGGCGCGGTAGCCAGGGCTTCTGAACCCTGAGCCAGTCAAAACAGGAAGCCTCGCTAAATGAAAGGGTATTTCAGCCTGATTGAGGCCGCTGCTCTGTAACCACGGCCGTGATTGCGATGATAACAATAGCAATCTGTGTTTTCTCAGCTCTCGTGTATTTTCTGGTCGGTGTTTTTTAGGGCCAGGGGGGTGGGGGGTTGTTTGTTTTGGGTCCCTAGATGAAACATCTCTCAAAGGGGCGCAAAGAAAACATTTACAGTGCACAATATGCAACGGCTTATTTGATTATTTCCAGCATGTGTAATTTGGCTGATGTAATCAAAACCGTAAAGCTTTAGCAAAACTGTGGAGGGACTGGACGAATTACAGGACAGCTGTTACAGTATCCTGTATACACTGTTCGGTGTCCAGTGTATCTTTGGCTGGCTCTTAATATACAAATACATGCCGTTTTCTGGACCCTGTTATCCAAAGCGCATTACAACACCGTACCCACGGGTTAGGCCGGTGTGAATCCCAACCTGGCAGTGCTACTAATAAGCTATACCAGGAGGACTTCTCCTGTTTAGCTAACTCCTGAGAACATATTTTCCGTGGATGATTTTCACATCAATTCTGATGAGGTGTGTTTCTCGACAATAGGACTTAGTCTCCCGGTGGAAACGTAATCTCAAATAAAGTCTGCACTGAGCAATGATAAACTAGTCTAAACTCGGCATACATATTCATCCAAAGAGGTGGAGGAGGGGATGGGTGGAAGGCAGTATGTTCCAATGGACGGTTGAATATTTGGATGAATAGCAAGTTTGGTAACGGGTGAGGGATGAAGGCTGACCGGCTGGATGGAATGGTGGATGTTTGGATGGATGAATGGGAGCCACTAATAGGGAGATAGTGTGATAAGTGAGGGAGAGGATGTGGCGGTAAGGTGTTTCAGCAGCTAAATAGTGATGAATAGTGGCTGCTGTCATCAGCACTAAGCATAACAGACAGAGCTAGGCGGTCGGGGCTCATCCATAATCAGCAGAGATAGGCTGTCTGTATGGCAAAATAACATCCCCCCTCCCTGAGAGTCATTCCAATCCGTCTTACTGTTTCTTTCTCATCGTGGCCTTTCGTGAACATGCACTTGTTCTTGTGAGGGCTGTGCTCACCCTATGTGTCTTTTCATTGTGCTTCTCCACTCCGTTCTTCTTTATCTATCTTCGGCTTTCCCTCTCGCTGTTCCATCTTGGTCTTTCCATAGTTCTCTCTCTCTCTCTCTCTCTCTCTCTCTCTCTCTCTCTCTCTCTCTCTCTCTCTCTCTCTCTCTCTCTCTCTCTCTCTCTCTCTCTCTCTCTCTCTCTCTCTCTCTCTCTCTCTCTCTCTCTCTCTCTCTCTCTCTCTCTCTCTCTCTCTCTCTCTCTCTCTCTCTCTCTCTCTCTCTCTCTCTCTGTATTTATCATCCCTTCATTTTTCCTCGGCCCGCATCTCTGTCTCTCTGGCTCCGCTCCTCTGGCTCTTTATCTTTTATTTTGTATTAACGACCCTCCATTTTGATGCTGTGGGGGAGCAATAGGCAGCCCATCCACGATCTCGACTTTCATTTCATGGCTTCTGGAAATGGATGTTTTACCGCTTTCATTAAGGCGTGCAGCAGTCAGCGCAGTGTTTTCCCCCTGAAGTTTAGCTCCGTGGACCTCGCCATTAGAGGACATTATGGCCCCCAGATTTCAGGGCACAGTGGAACACTGTATAATTTGATTAGTGTTATTAATCAAGTGGAATACCACTCCACCCCCCCCTCCCCCTCCCCGAACCCCCCTCACGCCTCCTTCTCTCTCTCTGTTTCATCTCATCCCCCCTCCTTTCTCCGTCTCCCTTATGCCGCCCCTACCCCCCCCCCCTTTTCCCCGCGATTTCTCCCACCAGCACCACCTCCCACCCACTGCACAGCACTGGCTGAAAGCAACCAGGGAGAAAGGGAGAGGAAGGGAGAGAGAGAGAGAGAGAGAGAGAGAGGGAGGGCGGGGGGGGAGGGAGGGACTGGCACCCTCCCCCTTCTAAAAAACAATGATTTACCGCTTGTTTTCTTTCCCCTGCGACACCCTCTAACCCCTCTCTGCCCGGGACATAAATCAATTGAGATGAAAGTTCCATAATTGTGCTTGCTGGGAGGGATTTGAGCGAAATTGCGCTATGAATTTTTTAAAGGAGAATTTTTACTAGCTGTTTCGGCGAGAGTTGAGGCGGCGCAGGAAGGTGAGGCCGTAAGGATTTATGGGGGCCGGGATTCTTCATTACTGAAGTAATTTTCTTGCAAATGATAGCGAGGCACCCTGGGGGGGGGAAAAGCACAGCCCACCGTTCCCCCCAGTCTAAGGGAGCGGAGACCTGCCTAATCTCCAGCGTTCGGGGGCCTCAAGGAGGACTAGTACCATCTGCAAGGGACACACTCCATTGGTACTAATGCTAATCCTCTGCGGTTGTACGTAGTTATTTATTTTATTTTATTTCTTTGATCACAATCAAAGAGGGATCGCGTTCCAGGTTTATTTTATTTCAGGGTTTGGGTTTGGGCATCGGTGTTCTCCGAGAGAAACCTGTGGAAGTAAATCATCCTTCATCCATTTTTCCTTTTTTGTGTAATTGCATATAATCCATTGGAAGCCAAAACTAAACATGCACATGGCTTCTACTGGGGAGCAAAAACTCGTGCAAATAACATGCAGGAATGAAGCAGGAGTATAAGTAAGATAGAATTATCCTCGTACCGCTAGTGGTCCTTATTGTACTCTGTCTCCTTCCTCTTTTGAATAAGACCCTTATTCCTGGGCTGCCGTCTTGCTGACTTCTTTCAAACAGAGATCCATCGTTCTCCAAACACAAGAATCCTTTTCATTCTATCCTTATACTGCATAGCAACCACCTCACCACCCTCTGCTCCAAATCAGCCTGTGCCACCATTTTGGTATTTTCTCCCCCTTCCTCTATGTCTCATCAGTCCAACATGGATGACATTTCATCACCATCTCTTTTGGGCCGGGGCTGGCAGCAGTGGTCCCTCCTCAAGGTTAGTGTGTCCAAGATGCCAGCATTCATTCAGTAGCCTGCCTAGCGCCCACTCAATTTTACAGCCCAGTAGCCTGAGAAGCAGAGGGGGTCAATCTTTCCTTACCAGGCGAGGGAAGGCGAGGGAAGGGAAGGGAGCAGAGTGATTGCCGAGCCTGTCACCTATTGAAGTGGATCTCATTCCGGGGGCACTAACAATTTAAGACAATTAGTCGCTTCTCACTAAGGCCAGACCCGGGACTCGAATCGAAGGCCAGAACGAGACAGAAAGAGAGCGGAGGGAGGTCCTCCAAGCTTGGCTAAGCACCGGCATTACAAGAGCTGTTCAGCGGAACGGCAGAGCGGGGACCGAAAGGCTGAAATGGCCCTGAACTCTGCTGGAACAGCTCTTTGGGGAACACATTTAGCGGTGCCCTCCGAGATTGCGCAGAGAGACTCTGTCAAATGCCTGTGACGCACGGGTGGATGCAATTTTTTTATTTCGGCCAAGCCGTGTTGCAGAACTGTGGGCTGAAATAAGCATGGAGTTATATGTGAACGTGATGTGTTGCTTTAAAAGCATGCCTTGCCTCTCATTTATCAAACCTTAGAAGATGTACCGTTCATACGATTCGGGGGCAAGTATGCACTGGAATGCTGCTGTGTCCTTGTGCGTTTCATTTCTTTGAGGCAAACTAGGTCAATCACAGATTGTCCCTTAAGCAAGTCTCAATTATTAGTTTGTCTTTGAAAGGAGTTGGACTGTCAACCCCCCTGCCCCACCACCACGCCCTCCCTGCCCAGTAGCTCCCGGGGCCAGAGCTAAGACACCACATGTTCCAGAACACAAAGCGAAGCATGACTAAGATGGGCGGAGTGTGGCGGATCGGGGGGTGTAAAAAGGGAGAAAAAGTTTGTCCTGGACCCTCTGCGGAGACGCAGCGTGACCAAGCGAGGTGAAGGGGATGAATGAGGCCATTCAGAGGGCCTAATGAAAGGACCCCTGCTGGGGCCTGAATGAGGGTGGACCCCTCTGTGCCACACAGGCGTGCACAAACCAGTGACCTCGAAAATTACCCAGGAAGCACTTTGGGACAGTCGCCCCAGCAACAGGCTGGGGTTCGCATGGTAACCAGGCGCTTCAATCAATTTTTGGCAGCCTCTTAAACAGGGCAAAGGCTTTTTTGTTCCGCTATGAGAGAACACCATGTGAAATCAACTTAGAGGGGGCACCGCTACCTCAGACGCACACACACACACGCAGATGCACACACACACGCACGCACACACACACACACACACACACACACACACACACACACACACACACACACACACACACACACACACACATACACACACATACACGCTCATACACAAACAAGCACCCACACACACACACCCACACACAAACACAAACACGTGCTGGCACGCACACACACACACACGCAACAACAAATACACACACGGACACACAGTGCCAGTTTTCTAAGAAACTGGCACTTATTGTCCCATGTGAAAACATCCAGGAGCTTTTAGAGGTGTAGCACACTCTCTGTGCCCTCAGGAGCTGTTCCTCTGGAAACACAAAGCCCTCCTTGTCTTGCTGCTTTCTAATACCTACCGTCCAAGGTTCCCAGTGTACGTACTTTAAGTGAATTAGCGTCCATCGGCACACAGCCACAGCCCTGGCTGTCCCCCGTCCAGAAAAGACGTGATTACAGAGATCCCAGCAGCCTAAGGGACCGGACATTACGGTTTTACAAGCCGGGTTTTAAGCACCTCGCTTCGTTGGACTTTATCCGCGTTTATTTGGGTTTTAATATATTCCTCGTCTCTGTGCGCCAGAGGCACGCGGGTCATTGAAGTTCCATTCCTGTCTCTCCGCTCCCTCGCCGAGGAGAGGAGAGGGAAAAAAATGAAATAGAAAAAAACTTTTGACAGTGCAAAATGACAAGCCGCCCGTGCACACATCTCCCCATGTCAAGAAGTAATGAGACGACGGTGCTGCTGGAAATATCACTACAAAGCACGGCAGCCCCAGCGCCGGTGCTCACTGCACCTTCAAACGCCGCCTGCCTGCCAACCGGGCTCGCCTGCCTGCCAGTCAGTCTAACGCAGAGGCAATGGGGGGGGGAAGAGAGAGGGAAAAAAAAAAAAAAACACACAGAAGCGAACAAAAAAACAATCGGAATTCGAGAGCGGCGAGAAGCGGTGAGGAAATGCTCCCCGCGTCGAGACGAGCGCACGGACGAGTGCATACGCGACGAGGCTTTTCATCCCGAGAGTAATTAGCCAGCCGACACGATTTTACCCTCCCTCCCCCCCCCCGCTTCCACCGTCGTTCGAGCGCGTTCGTCAAACGAGGGTTCCTTTAGGGTTCGCGCGGGGAGAAGGCTGGTGGATCTATTCAGTTATAGCTCGAAAGCACACTGAATAGTGTCTTTTAATTGTGCCGTCGCTAACAAGCTCGGCGCTACTGTACGAAACCCTTCGACACCCCTGCCACCATCACTGCCCCCAACACCCCCACCATCACGACCCCCACCACCACTCCCACCATCACCAGCCCCAAACACCACCACCAAACACCACCACCAGCCATCCCTGCTGCCTGTCCCACCCGCCACCCACAGCCTCTCAGCTCCACCAACGACGGCAGGAAGGAAAACCTAAAAAGATCGGATTACCATTTCACATCCGTCAGCCTGTCGCCGCGTGCGTGCGTGCGTGTAGACGCTCGCGGCCTAATGTACTGTAATGTAGAATTACAGTGCCTGAGATCACATCAATCTAGACGGCCTCCTCCATCCGCCAATGCCTGCTGCCGTTCATTTGGAAATCGAATGGATCGACGTATCGCCTGCGTTCATTTAAAAATAATTGATAGACTTATTTCAAATCGACACACTGGCGTTCACCCGGCTCTTCTTCTTCGTTTTTTTTCATCGAGGCGCTCCCCCTTTCGATTCACTGGAACGCAGCCCTCGTTCAAGGCCTCCGGGTGCCATGGGGGGTGGAGTTGTCTTTGACGTCTCAAACCGTGTCTTTTTCGTCCCGTGAAAGAAGATGAAAAAATCTGCAGATCTGTGTCGGCGGAGGGGGGGGGGGGGGGGGGGGGGGGGAGAGGGCACAGGAATTAGACGCTGGTGAAATCAAAAAGCCTCCAACGCACAAAGAGCCACGCGGAGACGAGGAGCCACCAAGCGAGGGGAGCGGGGAACAAGGAAGATGAGATGAGAGGCAGGAGGAGCTGGAGCAGGAGGCGGAGGAGGTGGAGGAGGAGGGGGAGGAGAGGAGGGGGGGGGGGGGGGGGGGGGGGTGTGACGAGGGGCTGAGAAAGCCCCGGCTCATAAGAATCAGTATTATAACAACATTAATTGATGCTGCTGAGGGGCCCATATGTGGCGGCATATGGACGGGCCGCCCCAGAGGCCTGCTATAATGGACAGCCCGCGGCAGTGCACACACGTTGGCACCTTTACAAACAAGGGATGTCCCATTAATATCAAAGACTCACAGGGAGCAGGAGACAGAGGGAGGGAGAGACGGAGAGAGAGGGGGAGAGAACCTGCAGAGATAGACAGAGGGGAAAGATGGGGGGGGGGAGGCTGGGAGAATGATGAGGGGGGAAAGGAGCAGTCAGCCATCTTGACTCGCTGTCTGTATCCTGGGTTGCCGTTGCCATTGTTGGAGGAAGAAATGTAAGAAAAAAAAAAGGATTGCGCCCGGGCTGTGTTGTCGGGGGAGGGGGTGGGTGGGGGGGGGGTCTTGGCAACGCTGGTTGTTAATTACAGCAATAGACGGCCCCGCCCCCCTCTGTCTGCCCAACTGTCACACACACACACACACACACACACACACACACACACACACACACACACACACACACACGCACACGCACACGTATGTACCCCAGCAGTCCAGGTGATTCATGGCATGCTGACAAAGGTGGCGTACACGAGGTCTGCTCAGCCTCCTCCACCACGCCCAATCACAAGGCAGATCATATTTACGACTTCCCGTCTGCGACGGCTAACCCCCCCCCCCCCCCCCCCCCCCCCCGCACCTTCCAGAGGCCCCTAGCTACATTGTGTTCCCTCTGACAATAGATCCACGTCTTCCCCTGTCGGACACACAGACA
>NC_079417.1:8075883-8093383 GCF_026213295.1 Gadus chalcogrammus
TCCTCCTCTCTTCTTCTGCAACACTTTCTTCTTCCGTCTTTCTTTGTGTGTGCTGCCGTCATCGGCCCATGAAGATTACAAGACAGAAGGGTTGTCATGTTCTCCCCTATGAGCAGAACCACACTATTTGCCTAGCTGGACCTCATTTGTTTTTGCAGCCAACTCCGCCCTGGGTTTGGGGGGGGGGGGGGGGATGTGGAAGCAGGGCTTCAACACCTCCACAGGAAAATAAACAACAACCTTCAGTCCCCGTTTTGAAGGTTTTTTAAAGAAAACGGGGGATATTCTTTGCAACTTTTACTCAACGTTGTGTACATTTATAAATTGGTTTTGTTAACTGGATGGAACCGGTTGGACTTGAATTGTTTTGCATGTGTTATTCTTTAAAGAAACACACACAATGAAAGAGCGACAAGAGGAAACTAATGGGTGGTGATTACAGGTTGTGATGTGCCAGTAACAAGTTGTATAGAAATAGATGACAATTAATTTGTCCAGAGTCCTTAGCCTGAATAGGGATGTGATTGACAAGAAGCCTGAGCAGCTTCCTCTTACTTAATGCCCTGCTTTCTGGAATAAAGGTCTTTTGACAAGCCCCAGCCCGGAAATTATACCTCGCAAAAGAAACCTCAAGGAAAAGGGACATTGCAAATAATTGTGGCCATTTTCTCAGATTCAGATTGAAATAGCACCATGGCATTTTAATTGAGGCTTGAGAGAGAAACGTTCATTTAAATATTAATGTCAGGAGAACCTATAACTAGTAATATTCTGTGGAATGAAAGAAGAAATCAAAAGTTTTCTTGTTATTTCTTTATCATTTTTGTTCAGATCGCTCTGTAATCATGGAGAGCAAATGCATAATGAGAGAAAGGAAGAATGGTTCAATTCACTTCAAATTTTGTTTAGATCAACTCATCGAGGTGTTTGTTTCAACGATGAGAAGGCCTGGTGTTCAATTTGCACAACTGGAGCCCCCAGGCATGTGTTTAAGCCCTCCTTGGAACAGCAACACAAAGCCGGAGAATAGGGCTCTACTGGAGGACAGGAGGGTGGTCTTAAGACCCCTGGAAGCACAGAGTTCCTTTGCAAACAAGTAGATAGCATTCTGTGTGTGTCTGTGTGTGTGTGTGTGTGTGTGTGTGTGTGTGTGTGTGTGTGTGTGCGTGTGCGTGCGTGTGCGTGCGTGTGCGTGTGTGTGTGTGCGTGTGCACGTGTTCAACCTCAGAGAACAGATCGTAGCCATTGAGCCATTGTCCTGATTGCTCTCGTTACTTAATTATACATTTTGACCAACCGCACTCCTAACAAAGAATCGCAATGCTGCTATGGACCCAGAACACCCCCCCCCCCCCCCCCCCCCCCCCCCGCCCCCCCCCCCCCCAACCCCTCTCCACCCACCCAGCACATGCACACACGCACACACACACACACACACACTGACACACAAGCCCCACCTCCCAAACACTCCACCACATTGTGAAGCAACCCTGAAAGGGAGTTAAACAAAATAGAGAGGGTCCACTTAAACATGTTGCCACAAAGACTTCATTGACTGATTGGAAGCATTCCCCCCCCTGAACGGGAACCCTAACCCCCTTGTCACTCTGGGGGTCCCTTCCCTCCCTGCACTCTCTTCCCTCCACATGGCTCCTGCTGTGAGGGCCAATGCAGCTCCGCCCACAGCACAGTTTCATCCATCTCACCTTGCTCTGTGTTGTCCAGACGTGCTAGCCAATACAGTGTGAGCCACAGGTCCAAAATAATAACAGGGGTCAGAGTAGTCTAGAAGTCAATTTGTTGGGCCGGTCGAAAGATTGTGGGTTGAAAGCCATCTCCCTGCAGTCTACCTGTAGGCATCTTTTAGCAAGAAGCCTGACTGCGTTGCTGCTGGTTCTTAGAGGAAAAAAATGGAACCGAGGTGTTTTTATTGTAGGTTGCTTTGGATAAAATAGTCTGTCACACTATACATAAAGGGTACATTAATTAACCATTTAGTAACATTAGTTAATGCCGAAATAAGCATTATCATAATTATAGAGCATAGGAGGCCAGGGTTAGTGGGTTAGTGTTGGGGTTAGGGCAATGTCTTAGTTGACATGAATACCATTTGAAAATATTAACATATTAATTTAGTTAATGGTTATGCTGCATTTACTTATGTTAATTAATGACTAATGAAATTACCTACTACTGTTAAGTGTGACCAAACAAGCAACTAAATGACCAAATAGTAAATCATGATGTATAAGCCAAGTAAAAGATAATACTGCATCATCTGTTTCAGAGCTTGAAACCAGAGAAAAAATGTATTTAAGAACGTAAACATTCCACAAAATCCTTATTTGTCCTCGCTCAATAGAGGAATGAATCTTTCTTTCAGGTCTCTTGTCCAACCTGTTTTACTTCAGAACGAAAGCCTTATTCGCCATTCATTCGGTTCAGCAGTACCTGCAAAGAAAAATTATTAGTTTGTCATGAGACACATTTTAAATACCTGACTGAATAGCCCGCGCAGAGTGTCCTTGGGCCGCAATTGTCTGCTCCGGCGGTTCTCTGAGAAGGGCTGACTGACAAGCGACGGCTGAAAGGAAAAGTGATTGAGCGGCCTCTTAATGGCGCACCGTTGGAATTATTTGTTTTTCAGTCTTTTTTCCGAGTCACAGCTTTGAATTTACGAAAGGAAAAACCACAGAATAGAATTATTGTGGTGCTGCCACGGCACTTTGAAACTCGGGAGAAAAAAAAAAAACTCTTTCAGTCTATCAGAATCCACCCCACACCCCCACCCCCACCACCGCCACCACCAACACCGCCTCTTTTGTTATTATTACTGAAAGCTGTCAGAGAAGGTGAAGTTTTGCGCAAAAATAACATGTGCTCTGTGAGATGCTATGGGAGGGGTCGATAGGGGGGTGGAAACGGGGGGGGGGTGGGGGGGGGGGGGATGAGCAGGGGCACATGAATGATTCCTCATATCCCCTCCCTGTCTCTCTGTTTTGTCTTGCAGTGTGACAGCGAGAGTGACGTCGATGACAAGGTAAGACGCCCCTTCTGTTCTGTTTATTTGCCTGCGAAACACATGAATCGGCGCTCGCAAATAACCAACCCGGGCGCTCGTCAAAAAGGTGGAAGCTGGGCACGGGGGGTCGACGCTAGCGAGGAACGATGAGACGCGATGAGACAAACGACACGGCCCTGTCACTGTTCATCATTTGCAGTTCACAACGTTAATGACACTGACAAGAAAGAGGCAGTCTACAAAGTATTTTATTTTGAAACAATATCGCTCTTAAGATGTTTTTTTTTCTTTCGAGCCTGTGGATATATATAGTTAAAATGTAAGTGTGGTGATTTAATCTATATTTACCGCATAATGGTTTAATTTGGAATTTCAAAGTACATTCCTGAATACAAATGCGCTGTTTATGGGTGTCATTATATAACGGAAAGCTATCAGTCTAGGCTACTTTTTCCACGTGAAATTCAATTACTTCATAATAGCTGTGGTGCCATCCGTCGTTATCCATCAGACCGCTTGACAGATGTAGCCTATCGGTCGTACCAATTTGATTACCGTGTTTCCGTGTTTATCGCGAGTCTCAAAGGTGGTTGGCTGACGACAGCCACCCGATTACCAGATGCAGCGCCTATGGGAAGCCTCACGCAGTCTAATTCCCCCCAACAATTTACCAATTACGTCCTGTAAATGAATGAGATAGCATGGCTAATCTCCTGTAAGCTTAGCTCCCAGTTCTGTGGAAATGTCTCCAGCGCTCCCCATAAATAATACATTGATAGCAGCACCCCAATTTGCATTAACTGGAGCCTGGCAAGTCAATAGGCTTTTATCTCTTCATTGAGGCGGAAGAGGAGGCTGACTGGTGGTTGACATGACTTGCAGGGCTGTCACTCTCCATACCGCTGAATGACATCACAGCGGGGAGGGGGTGGGGAGTGAGAGGGGGGGAGAGGAAGGAACAAACAAAGGAACGATGGAGAAATGGAACGAAGGATCACACAAAGGAAGAAAGGATGGAAGGATGCTTGGAAGGAAGGAATGGTGGAAGGAAAGTTGGATGGAGGGAGGCAGGGATGGATGTGGTGAGGAATGAATCACAGACAGAAGTAATAAGGTAGTCCATTCCCTGAAGCGCAACTAAACTCATGTGTCAGCGTATGAATGGGTGAATGTGATGAAATAATTGAAAACGATTTGCGAGGCCCCTGGTCTGAAAAGCGCAATATAAAAATAGTCCTTTAACTGTTTACGTTATCAACCCTGGGTCTGTTCCAGTTCTTGCTGGTTGTTTTTCTTGTTGATCGCTTGTTATGAGATTGTTCTGGTCCAAAGGTAAGTACAGAGAGCACTTCCCCTCAACAAGGCCACTGTTGATGTTGATGGACCTGTGTCTTCAATCAAAGCCATATTAGGTAGGACATCTCTGACGACTTGACAAATGTAATCCTTCCAAGATGACCTATGGAAAGAATAACAACCTCTCATCGTCATGTATGCGATACAATATATTCGCTGTTCTGCTTTCTGGTCGTAGCCACGAAAAGGTCATTCCCTTCCTGTATTTGACAGGAATGCAAGAGGTATGACATGCATGGGGGAACTAAGGGTGTTTTCATTCCTTCCTTAGCACCTTGAGTACGTATCACCATAATGATGGTGACCACAATGAGAGAAAAACCTGTCACAGCTGAAAGAACTTTTAAATTTTCCTTTCCGAATGGACAAACAGTGTCATTTGTAATTGCCTCCTCTCTGCGCTGTTAATTTGCAGCTAGAATTTTCTCTGAAAACAGGTGCCCGCTCCTTCTGTCTCCAACCAAACAAAGGCTGCTTCTATGTGATATCACCAGTTACCTGCAGCTACACTGACAGGGACCTAGGGATGAACTCGGTTCAAATGTTCTCCTCAACCATGGGCCCTCAGGGTGCAATCATCCACAGGGAAATTAGATTTGAATGTCCCGGGCAGGACAGTACATGGACCATGTCAAGGTCAGAGGAAAGGGTAATCCTCAAGAATAAACTATAGATAGATGTGCAAATAGATGGATAGCATCTTCAGTTGATGTGATACAAACTCTTTGTATCCGTTGAATCAAGTATTAGTGTTTCTCTGCGAAGTCCTGGTTTATGTGGCGTTTGTGTTAGATTCATTATTTTTGATTTGTAAAGAAAGCCCCCTGTCTGGTATGACCTCACCATCATAAAATACGCTAGCTTCTCTAATGACTGCCCCTTGAAGAAACCTTGTGGGTAGAACGCATCCTTCCAGACATTCATCTTCTTCTGTCTCAGAGTTACGTCTTAGCTGAAGCAAGCGTCGGCCTTGCTTCTGAGAAGCCAGTGCTAAATTAGAAGTGCATGAAGAGAGACTCACAACATGCTGGGGAAATTGCCTCCACAACAGGGGGACTCTGTGCACTCAAAGGTTTGTTTCAGGCCTCGTGGTGGAATATGAACATCATTAATTTAAATGCCATCCAAACATGTCATTTATTTGTTGCGGGGACTATCTGTTGATGAACTACATCCCCCGCCACCACCACCACCAACCCGCCCTCCAAACATGTGTTGGCCATTAGCTCACAGAAGCATCTGTTCTTGTGCAATACTGATATCTGAATTAGCGTGATGTCACAAGGACAATATTAGATATAATTGGGAACCAAATGTGTTGCCAAAACATGTCAGACTAATGAGATTCTTATGTCTCATGGGACTATGTTTGACGTACTACACAAACTGCATTGGATTATGTATTTCTTTCGCGACAATTAATGAAATTACAAGCAGCGGTGGATTGATCTTCATAAGAACCGCATGCGTACGTCCACCATAAACACAGTCTTGTTTTCGACCACGACCACCACCAACCGTCTCCCTCCAGCCACAAACCCCAGGACCTTCTGACACCGTCTGCCTGAGGCACTTCATGGCAAGATGGTCATTTTCTTTTACTGGAGAGGAAAATAGAGAGCAAAAGTGTGTCTGTGTCTCCATTTGCTCAAGTGTAATACCATCTCCATTACCCCACCTCACTCTGCAGCTCCTCCAGTTTCACTCCTACTGTGTTTTGCAAATAACACCGTTGCTGTCTGGGTCCTAGATTGTTAGCGTCTTCGGCTAATGTACCTCTCCTTGTGTGTGTGTGTGGGTGGGTGGATTGGTGGGTGGATTGGTGGGTGGATGGGTGGGTGCTTGGGTGTGTGTGTGTGTGTGTGTGTGTGTGTGTGTGTGTGTGTGTGTGCGTGTGCGCGTGCGTGTGCGTCTGTGTGCGTGCGTGCGTGGGTTGGGGGCCGAGTTATCACTGAAACTCTTCTGGTCAGGTGGGCAGCCATGCACTGAGGCTTCCATGGCTCCAGCAGTCCAGGGACTGGCTAATCCTGATTGGTCCCCAGCTTTTTTTCTCGGGGGCTACTCAGGGCCGAATATTCACAAAATTCACAGACGTTCCTCATAAACACATTCTACAAATTCTCTTGAAATAGTACAACACAACAATTCTATTCATTCTTACGTTTTCTCTTATTCAAACATTCTTAGCTTATCATTTGATTCTTAAGAGTCCTTTCTGATCAGGGTCTAAAAAAATGCCCTTTTTATTATGCCTGTGGTTTACACTCATCCACCAGGACAGCGCACGGTCCGTTTGATTGACACTTTGATTCCCCCCCCCCCCCCCCGCCCCTTATCTCATTGCGGTGTGCCAAGTGAATTCCGTATTTCGACGCGCCGCGGCGTCTCTCCCCCGGTTTATCGGCAATAACTCGTCAGCTAGTGCTACGCTGCTGTCGTCCCAGGTGATGTATCAACCCAGGGAGAGGGGGTTGGGGGCGGTAGAGAGGGGGGGGTGATGGTTGGGGGCTAGCGAGGCATCTCTGGCGAGGGGGGGGGGGGGGGGGATTCTCCCATCCCCCAATGTCACTGTACACCTGCAGCCAAAGGATATGATCTCATGTAAATCATAGTTATGTGGTCGCTATTTTTAAAAAAGTTCTTCCCAGGCATGGCATAGACAAGCCCTGTGGGAACTCTAGCCTTAACCCTGGCAGGGGGGGAAGCCGTGTTCTGCCAGCGGAGCTAGTCAGGACCTAAGGTTTATTATCACTGACTTCCCATCATTTGGTTGATCCCTCCCGGTGGTTTTATCTCTCCCTTTCTGGCTTGCTCACTCAACGCTGTCTTGAGTACCGTACTCGTTTCTCGGGTTGTATTCTCTGGATTTTGTGACGGCTCTAGATATCGTACTGACCCCACCACAACGTGCACATATTGGGCTCAGATCCCCAGCTGTTCAGAAGGCCATTAGTTGCTGCTCAATGCATTCTGACATCCAGTACAGTGTCCATCTCCACACTACGCTATATCCCTGCCTCAACAGTCCCCGATTGGTCTCCTGGAGTGCTGGTATCCGGGAGAGCAGCCCCCCCCCCCCTACCAGGCTACTCTCACACCTCATAACAGGTTTCTCCTTTATGGAAGAAGGGAGGAGGCCGAGAACAGGGACGGCTTAATGTTTTAAGACAAGTGATCATCCGTCCTCATCTCCTTAATGACATCATATGAGGGGCACCTGCAGCAAGGGCTGAGGCAGCACAACGCATTGCCTCACACACACACACACACACACACACACACACACACACACACACACACACACACACACACACACACACACACACACACACACACACACACACACACACACACACACACACACACACACACCTACCCTCGCCGCCAGCAGTACAAAGTGGTTCGGGAAGAAAAGGAGACCGGAGTTGACTGGTTACATTCTGTTCCCCACAGGCACTGGGAGATTCAAACTGACAAGACCAACACACACCTTATTATGGAGATTGTTGTTGTTTTTTTTCGCCGCACCATGGTTCTTTCCCTCCCTACAGCTCTCTCCAGCACTGCTCCGCCATTATTCAGCTGTTGTTGTCGCTATCAACGCAGTGTTTTCTTGTGTAGCACATATTAACATTTGGCTACATATTTGCTGTTGTGTTTATTGACCACTTTTGGGCCAAAAACAATATCAACAATTGAATCAATTGTGTTGTTTTACATTTCTGTTGAAAGCTTTGTGTGTGTGTGTGTGTGTGTGTGTGTGTGTGTGTGTGTGTGTGTGTGTGTGTGTGTGTGTGTGTGTGTGTGTGTGTGTGTGTGTGTGTGTGTGTGTGTGTGTGTGTGTGTGTGTGTCTGCGTGAATATCTGTGTTTGTGTGTGTGTGTGTGTGTGTGTGTGTGTGTGTGTGTGTGTGTGTGTGTGTGTGTGTGTGTGTGTGTGTGTGTGTGTGTGTGTGTGTGTGTGTGTGTGTGTGTGTGTGTGTGTGTGTGTGTAGGGCGGATTGCGAGGGCTGTGTGTGTTGGTATCTGCTCTCCTTGGTTTTCATTAAAGCGTATCTGGAAGCACTTACCTAACTTGAATTTATATTGAACCCTTTGTAACATTCTCTCATCTAGGGATGGCTCGTCATCATGTGCTTGCGGTTGTTCTCTTCTTCCCCTGGTTGTTAAGGGGTACATCTGTTGCACATTTAGTGTGTAAGTATGCGGTGATCTAGGAGCACATTAAGATATGTCACTGAATTGAAAAAAGTGGTTCTTAATCTTTTTGCAGTATGACACATACGGCTACAGATTGCACCCGTGTGTGTGTACGAGTGTTTGAATACACGTATAATTGGGTGTGTTTCTGTACATTCCCTTTTTGCGTTTGTGTGCGAGCGTCTGTCCTTGTGCGAATGGTTGTGTGTGTGTGTGCGCGTGTTAATACTTAACAAGAAGTCAACATGGTGTTGTTCAAGGTGTTGGGTAGGGTACAGAGGCAAGCTTTAGTGCGGGGTGTTTTTGAACGAGAGCCGTGACGACAGCAGCGCTAGCAGCCTCTCCAGGCTGGCCGGATGACATCAGCAAACATGGCTAGCCTGTCGCTAGCTATGCGTGTCATGCCGGGGCATTACCGACATAGCAGACGTCACCGCTGTGGCATTCGGTAGCCGGCTCCTGATCATCGCATCGACGTTCATCAGGGACGAAAAATATAATGATTTGTGGCCAACAAACCAACGAAAGGCTCATCTCGGGGCTAGTGGAGGTCCGGTGACCTCCGCGGTACTAGACTGTAATCTTTCCACTTCACTCGCGGAGCCCTTTTAGCTCCGACAGGAATTGTTGGGCTTGGCATAGAATTATTATTTTCTTTGTTTTGGTTTGAAATCGCAGCTCCCCCTCGGCTCCTCTTTCACTTCCTTTAACACAGCAACACTCCGGAGGAATAAAAACTATTCGGACACGCCTGACAGCATGTGATCAGAGTTATAGTGGAAATTATCGCCGCTCGGACCCGTGCCAGGACTCTGTATTTGTTTCTCGACAGGCCTCTCTGACCCTATGTTTTTTTAGATGTTGCATCCTTCAAACGCGTCTTTCCCCACCTGTGAGCCAGCCGCCTGGAGGTAATAGCCAGAGAATGGTCTGTAAAGGGCCCGGCGATACGGACTGTTTGACGATTTTCTGCTTGAGGTCTGGTCAGTTGTGTTGACACGGCGGGGCGAGATGACGGCAGTGCCTGGCTTCATCCCCCCCCATGCTGGTCACCCACCATGACACTCCATGTTATTATCAACACAAGGGGGCTGTCACAGTAATACCACATCGTTGAATGGCACAGTTTTGGTTTTATACTATCTGTATACTGAATTGTTTGTGCAAGTTTCTGCCAAGCCGACAGGCGAAAGAGGTACAGAGTTAGGTTTTCTCTGATTCTTTGTACGATCTAACGTTCTTGATGTTTCGTAGCAAATCAAATTATTTGGAGATTAGTTTAGACCCATGGCTTAATATAACCGATTTTTCGATTGTACGGATAATAGATTGTAGCATGACCTTGACGTATTGATTTTGATCGCATGAATTAAAGGGAGATCTTAGCCTTTAATACACAAAATGCCTTAACCAGGTAATGTGTAACATTTTCTTCATGTTATAAGTTCCTTGAAGCGCAACTATGGTGGAACACATTCATCAAGGGTGGAGTCAATGAGTTTTTGTTTAAAAAACGGCCATGCAGCCAACTCACTGACTATCAAAAGGCCTGTATTTGAATAACAATCCAAGTACTATATACATTTTTCCACATGAGTAATAAACCTAAAATGGGCTCCACATTGAGCACAGATGTTATCTGCAGAGCAAGGGACCAAATAAAAGACACACAAGTATTTTCTGTGTACATATATGTACGATTTGAGTGTTTTGGATCGGGCATAAACATAATACCTAAGTGGATTTTTATTCAATAAACATGGTTGGACAGTAATTACTTACACATTTCTCTTGGCTGAAAATGCACTGCAGGCGTGTGTATGTGTGTGTGTAAGTATGTGCGAGTCAGTGCGTGTGTTTTGGTGCCTGGAACTGACGCACTAGCTCTCATGTCTAGCAGCCTTGGCATGTCTCCACTGGCCTCCCTAATGCAACAGGACTTGCTTTTCCTCCGCAAAATGGCGTACGCAATCAGAGACAAATATAGAATTCCCTGCTGTTATTAAGAAGCCGGTGCCATTGTGGATAATGTTTCCCCAAAGAACCGTCCTTCTTTCTCGATGCCCAGGAATACATCAGTAAAAAAGAAAGGAGCTCAGAAATGAAAGCGACTAAAACACTTACAGACAGAGAGGTCAGTTGGAGCAATTTTATTTCTCTTGAGAAATTTGACGTAATGTTAGTAAGGAAAAATTCTAGGTATGGCATATGTCTTGTGTTTCATTTTTTTTCTGGTTCTGCCCATTCTTTTTCCTCCGGGGGGCTCGATTGTGAAAAGCCCTGTCTTGGCAGCTGGGGGCTGGGTCATCTGGTTGGCTCATAATGGCAGTGATGGACAGTGAGAGACAGAATGGCAGTCGAGAGCTCTCTCCCACTTGTGGGGGTAAAAATACCCCTGTCTTCCTCCAGCGACTCACTTGAGCATTTCTGCTCCAATCCAAACACACTGATGCCCATTGGACGGCCAGCCAGAGCCAGACCTCAAGCTCCAAGGACCCTCGCACTGGGGTAGCTTTCTTTGGGTGATGGAGTGTGTATGTGTGCCGGCTTGCATACGTGTGTGTGTGTGTGTGTGTGTGTGTGTGTGTGTGTGTGTGTGTGTGTGTGTGTGTGTGTGTGTGTGTGTGTGTGTGTGTGTGTGTGTGTGTGTGTGTGTGTGTGTGTGTGTGTGTGTGTGTGCTTGGCAGTGTCTGTCTATGTGTGTGAATGTGAGTGTGTGTGAACATCTGTCTGTATGCGGCATGCATGTGTGTGTGCATGTGCATGTCTGTGTGTGTGTGTGCTTGGCAGTGTCTGTCTATGTGTGTGAATGTGAGTGTGTGTGAACATCTGTCTGTATGCGGCATGCATGTGTGTGTGCATGTGCATGTCTGTGTGTGTGTGTGTGTGTGTGTGTGTGTGTGTGTGTGTGTGTGTGTGTGTGTGTGTGTGTGTGTGTGTGTGTGTGTGTGTGTGTGTGTGTGTGTGTGTGTGTGTGTGTGTGTGGGGCGCGAGCTCAAGCACGTGCATGTATGTACGTGTGTGTGGAGCGAGAGCGGAGGAACCCAGGAGAGCATACAGAGACCTGGACCAAAACACACAGAGGCCAGCTGCCTTCAATTACTGCAGAAAGCCCAGCCAGGGCAGCCCCACATGGCCCAAACCAGCCGCTTTGATCTGCAGCCACCAGGGAGAGGGTACAGTGGCCTGGAGGAATACAGGCCCAAACATTACTGTATCAAAGGGGGCTCCGCAAAAACCTTACTGGGGGATTTCAAGGCTTAAGGGTTGCTGAGCAGGAGAAGAAGAAGAAGAAGAAGAAGAGGAAGGTACTAGCAGTGCCCTGCCACTCATGTTATTGGGCAGTTATTTTCGTGTTTTTTTACGCCTTAGAGTGGGCTTTAAATGGGTTCACACACCTCCGACCCCTCCCTTCCAAGTTAACTGTTAAACTCCTCGCTGGGTCTTTCTTTTACGAGGGGGCATTTGGTGCTTGCCGGCATGTTCCTAATCACCGAGGACTCATTTGTGTAATGGCGGTTGACCCCGCCGATGCTTCCGACTTTAACGAACACCAGAAGCGGGGGGCACTGCGCTCGCTCCCCCCCCCCCTAAGTGCTGCACAGCCGACGGCGAGCAGGGGACGGCATTAAGACTATTCAGCTCGCCCCCGGTGCTGCAAAGTGCCGCAGACGAAGCAAGTAGGGGGCATCCATTAAGTGGGTTTGACTTCATTAGTGCCGGCCCACGGTGATGCCACAGGGCAGGAGGGAGTTGGAGGGGGAGGGGAGGGGGAGTGTGGTGTGGCATTGATTGGCATGAAACCGCAGGGGCGCTGAAGAGAGCTAACACATGGCACTGACAGGCAGAATATGGCCCGGGATGTGACACCGGGACAGCTGCCAAACAACAGCAACGTGCGTCACCGGCTTTAGGGGAGCTCAGTGAACACCCGGTGGCCGCATTAACGCCATGGACGCCAGGCCACCGCTGCAGCCAGGAGGCTTTGTGCACTGGTTTGGCCTGGGTGGAAAATCATGGCACGTTGTTTGTGTGTGTGTGTGTGTGTGTGTGTGTGTGTGTGTGTGTGTGTGTGTGTGTGTGTGTGTGTGTGTGTGTGTGTGTGTGTGTGTGTGTGTGTGTGTGTGTGTGTGTGTGTGTGTGCACAGTCAACGCACGGCAGCTCTGGCCTGACTTTGAGACACATTGGTTGGTATGGCAGTGGTGCTCCAGTGGGCTAAATTAAAGTGGCTTTTTAGCAAAGGCTGCTATATTGTATGTATCAGAGGCAGGTGCTTAGTTTGATAGGTTTGGGTCATTGTGTCAACGTTTTTTAAATCAGACAAATTATACTTTTAAAAGAATGAATGTATGATGAATAAGGTTGAATAAATCACTGCGATGACTTACATGTTTTAAAATAAACGTGGATTTAACAAGCTAATATTGCGCCAAGTACTTACCATCCACTGTAAAAGGAGGAACAGGCCCTGCTCAACAGCTCATCAAAAATCTATTTCAAACCAAACTGTTTGACATCTCACACACTCACACACACACACACACACACACACACACACACACACACACACACACATTCCCACACACACACACACACACACACACACACACACACACACACACACACAAACCACTCACAGTAGCTCTGTAACTTCTGTAGTTGACCTGCACCCTAGAGGGGGGGACGGAGGGGGGGGGGGGGGGGGGGGGGATAAACAACAGAGCACCGCCGAGATAACTAAATAACGCGTGGTGAAGGATAAGGAGGCTAGGACGAAGGTCCTGTTAGGACCTGGGCTCGCCCCGGGGTGGCAAGTGTTCTGTCTGACAGCATGGAGCTTTTTGATCAGAGGGGCTTTGGTCTGAAGATGGCTGCCCACATCTGCACAGGGTGAACGAGCTGTAAACTGCCAAGAAGCATTTTAATGACAGTTGGATTATAAAATGAAAGTGGGTTCCAGATGGCAGGCAGTGCAGCAGGCAGTGATTCAGGGAGGGTGGGGGGGGCAAGGGGGGGGGGGGGGGGCGTGCTGAGAGGAGAGGGGGTGGTGGTTGGGTAAAAATAGGAGCTTTTTTAACTGCTTTTTTATTGATTGAATATGGGTCGAAAGATTGCACGGGGCTTATTAGGCGTCCCGCTGGGACGTTCCTCAGATGGCCGCAACGCTTCACCGTGGCCTCCTGTCCAATCGGACTGCATGCATTTTTTTGCAGTGCTTTTAAATCTGTAAGATCCCTGCTAGTTAAATCCACCCTGGGTCCCCCTAATACCCCCAACCCCACACACACACACACACACACAGGCTTATACCCCATCTCAGTCCATCCCCCCCCCGGCCCCTCCTTTGCATGGCAGCTCTCCTTTGTGGTCCCAGCATGCTGCTTCTCTCTCTCTCTCTCTCTCTCTCTCTCTCTCTCTCTCTCTCTCTCTCTCTCTCTCTCTCTCTCTCTCTCTCTCTCTCTCTCTCTCTCTCTCTCTCTCTCTCTCTCTCTCTCTCTCTCTCTCTCTCTCTCTCTCTCTCTCTCTCCGCACAACTGGATGAAAGCCACGGCACATGGTAAACCAGTGCCGGTCGATGTGATTGGCGGGTAAGGGGGATCAGGGGTGTCTGGGGGTAAGGGGGAGGGGGGGGGGGGGGGGGTTCCCGCGACGCAAGGTCATTAGCACTGAGCTAGAGTCGGTCTTTAGCCCCGTGCTGGGACCAACTCCTGCGTGGGTTCATTAGCTCTATGTCTGATGTAAATTGAGACTGGTCTGTTAATAGGAGACACTGGGGTTGTGTTCTTTTCCGCCCAGGGCCCATGGGGTAAGACAGGGGTAGAAGTAGCCATCTGGGCTTTGACACTTAGCAACTGGCTGGGGCCGGTGGACCTCGGAGCCAGGCGGAGGGGGAGGCCCTGTTGTGTGTGAGTCCGCCGCTGAGTTAATGCCCGGATTGACCGAGCAGCGATCTGCAGGGGCCGGTGTTTTGGCAGAGGTGCTTCCAGGGGCCCCGTGAGGAGGTGTGGAGCCGGCTTCTAAAAGCCCCTTCCAGGAGCTGCCACCTTAGCCGCCCAAGCCGGAAGAAAGGTTCCCCGACCCCGCCCGCCGGTTCCTCCCAGTCACCCTAATCACTGTGTTTCTCATCTATTTATTCATAGAAGCAACTTTTGAATGGATGAACACTCTGTATGTACTACCCTACTGGGTTTCCTGTGGTCATACATTATTGGGCGCGTTGAATTATGCACCTTATTCAAACGCTCCAGCTCAAATTGAATTTGCCCGAGATTGTGAATAGGCTTCTTTCAAAAAGCAGGAGAGACTCAAGGTCTTAGTAGAAGGAAGCTGTGTATGTCCAGGGTTGGGCACATTCGGATCCTTTCAGTCCAGCAACGGCGTGAGCAAGGCTCTGCCTGTTCACTTTACATTCACAGCAATTTGGACTCATGCACGTGTTGTTGTCTGAAAACCCTGAGGAAACGTCGCCCTTGAGGCTTGTTTATACCGTTCGATACGGTCACGAACGGGAACGCGTTTACTGAAAGTATACGGTTACCGGCAAAAAACGTCGCGAAAATTGTGGGGGCGGTGTGGTGACATTTCAAGCGAGAGACGACCATGGCATACGAAGAAGGTACTTAAGAAAATGAGGTTCATTGTCAATTTTTCTCATTGGTAATATCAGTGAAATAAATTATCCGTCCGCATGATGCGATGTATTTGACGGCCTCACAGATCGGCGCGTCCTCCAACACTGCCTCTGCCTCTTTCTTAAGGCTCGTTTATGCTCCGTTTTCGTAAAAAAACATGAGATACATTTCAATTGTTGCAATCCGTCACTGCCCACATAATTCCGTGCGTGGTTGACAGTGTTGTCATGGATACAGCGTTGGCATGGATACAGAGGGACGCGCCTCTAGCCAACAAGGGATGCGGCGGGGGAGATGTCGTGTTAAGGTATACCTTAAGATGGCCGCCCCAGTTTTTCTATCCTCTGAACAAGCTGCCTGCGTTTATATATTCCATAACCGCCTCTCCATGAGCGAACAAGCAGGCTCGGCCCCCAACCCCCCCCCCCCCCCCCCCCTACACCGCTAACTGCAACATCAGAAACAATTACCGTCGACATCACATGAAATTACTACTGTCGGTTTGCTTGTTTGCCTAGTTATGTGTCTTGAAAACTGCCATCTCCCACCCAGGGAAGGTCCCTTCCATCTGCTCCCTTCCCACCACACACCCATATGAGCCTGCATGCACACATACCTTCAAGCCCTCACAGGCGAGCACGCACACACACACACACGCACACGCACACACACACACGTAACCACGCATAACCAGCAGCCCTCCCCCCAGCTCACGAAGAGAAAGGACAGCCAGCCGACAGCTTAATGGACTAATTTGTAATTGCATGTGAGAAAAAGCCAAGTTGTTGGACTCGCTGTAATTTGACAGAGGGGAGAGGCAGCTCCGAGCCAGACCACAAATCCTCAAGCACAAATCCCCTACAACTCCCCCTACATTCTCCCATTCATGCTCTTCCCCTCTCTCTCTGTCTCTCGTGCTCGTTCTCCCTCTATATTTCCCTCTCTCGCCATCTTTCCACTCCTCAAATCCTCTCTTCTAT
The DNA here is from genome assembly GCF_026213295.1 of Gadus chalcogrammus. Lineage (NCBI taxonomy): Eukaryota > Metazoa > Chordata > Actinopteri > Gadiformes > Gadidae > Gadus > Gadus chalcogrammus. The sequence continues at coordinate 8,092,074 of NC_079417.1, forward strand.
CCATGGAGAATAGACGGAAGGTGATGGGAGAGATGCTTTTAACATGTTATGTATTTTAAAGCTCCTGGCTCTGTCGTACCCCTCCTCTGTGAAAAACCTTCACAGAGGTCCCACAGGACAGTGTAGGGGAAATATCTGTGATGCGTTTGGATGCGTTTGAAGTGCAGGACAGATGGGGGGGACCCCAGGGGACGGTAAAATATGAATCGAGGCTCGTAATAAGAGAGACATTTCCAACCCCCCTCCCCCCTCCATAAGTTATTTATCAGCAGCTCCGTAGTGCTGGAGAAAGAATTGAGAGTGCTCCTTTAAAGTGAGCTTCTTGATGACTTACATGGGGACTGTTTCAGGAAGAGCCGTTGTACTACAGGCCTTGAGTTGGTGTTTGTGTGTCAGTGTGTGTGTGTGTGCGTGTCTGTGTGTGTGTGTGTGTGTGTGTTTGTGTGTCTCCACACACACACACTAGGGGCCGAGGCTGGGGGGAGGACAGTAACACGCAGGGCGTGTCTTCCACAGTGTAGAACAAGAAGTAGTGGGCTGATACATGGGGGGGGGGGGGGGGGGGGGGGCTGGCGTTTGTCTCTAGGTTCAACGCAGGCCAACCAGGGATACAGCTGTTCCCATAGGAAGGTTCTGGAGAAGAGAGGCTGCACACACACACACACAGAACACACTGAAGGGAAATACATAACGTTAAGTATGATAAAAAATAGACGACACAGTAAAAATACTTGGGAAGATAGTGGTCGCTTTTTGGTTTAGCATGGTTGAGCAGTATATGAGGTGTGGCAGCTCAGCTCTGTGTTGCAGGTTTATTGGATTAATTATATTTTAAATATGCACACAGTAATAAGGAACAACATTTTCACTCATAAACAGTTGCTTGAGCGCATGTGGCACCAACTCCGCGACATTAACCTAAAATCATTTAATCATTTAATTTAGCTGTCTAGACATAATCAGTTTACACACATACATCCACACGCACACACACTCAGACACACACACCCACACAAACACACACACACACACGCACACACACACACGCACACACACACACACACACACACACACACACACACACACACACACACACATGTACACACATACATGAGACACATTAAGCAGCATATGTGGGGTCATGTGAGTTCATGCTAGCTAACAACCGTGCCATGCGAAGAACCGGTGTGAGGCAGATCAGCTAGCTAGCTAGCTCCTGTTCATGTGACACATTAGGGGGGTTAACCGCAGCCCTCTGAAGTGATCAGCAGGGCTAATAAAGATCAGCCAACGACACTGCCACTTGCTAA
>NC_079417.1:8098383-8100883 GCF_026213295.1 Gadus chalcogrammus
TCAAAATGTCTCCCTCGCCAAATGCCAAACGCTTGCAAAATAAAAAATGTGTGCTCTCCTCATAATTTTCCATGACACAAACACAGACACACACACACACACACACACGCACAGGCACCTGAAGTAGAGATGTGCTCCAGCTCTACCAACGCATGCCACCGCAAGTAATTTTCATTTCTAGGAAAGTCCGATTTAGCTTTAATTTTTCTTCTTTTCCTTTCTTTCCTTTTTTTTTTTTGGTTTTCCTTCCTCCTTTGCTTTCTTTCTCCCTCTGTTCCTCTCTGCGTTTCTGTTGCCAGGAGAACATTCTGATATGTAATATCTGGCTGTAGTCATGGCAGACGGCCTAACATATGTGCACAGCCCACATGGGCCTTCCCGCTCGTGACCTGCGATGGACTGTAGAGCTGGAAAACAGGGAGGGAGGCAGCCAGCCAACAGATGGTTTTCCTTAAGATGTAAAGATGAAGCATTTTGTGTTACAAGTGCTCTTTGGTCTTTTTTCACTCTCCAATTGGTTCAGGCACCCCTGACGGGCTGTACTCCAACGGGCTGAGGGCCAGTGGTTGTCTACTCCCACACACACACACACATGTGTGCAGATACACACATCCCGTGCACACATGCGAACATACTAACATGCTAGCGCACACACACACACACACACACGTACACACATGCACACACGCACAGACATGCACACAAGCAAAAATATCAAGTTGGGTCTCAGAGGTGTACGCTCACCTGCTTTGTTGAGAGGGAATTACGGAAGAAAGTTGGTTACAGTTAAAAAGTATAAATGGCTAGTGGAATATTTCTGGAATTAAAATCTATGGGTTTGGTATAGCAGATTGATATAAATAATGAAGACATCTGAAATGACTGCTCTGGGACACATAAGAGCAGAGGCAGACACATCTCAGGGCCTGAAATGCATAAAACGTGGTCGTTCTTGGCCATCGAAAGCCTGCTATGTTAATCTGATATGATTTGTTCTGTGTGTAACAGAAAGCGTATGTAACGTTTCTTGTAAGCATGCTAGCTGTCCTTCAGAGGAACGGTGTACAGTGAAAGCTAGTACGATGGCTCCAGGCTGGTTAACATTTACCAGCTTAACAAAACTACTGAGTGAACACTAGGGCAGGACTGGGCAGTGGTTAGGGGGTGTAATTCCCAGCCAAAGTTATATCCCCAGTGTACCATGCCAACCACCTCCCTGGTCCTCAATGACCCGTATCTGGATGAAAGCGTCTGCTAAATGACTTAATATTTAAAGTGAAGAGTAATGGGTCATATTGTCAAAAGCAATTGATTGCTGCTACAGCGTGATGAATGATTCGAGGCTGTTGTCCTCTGCCACACTACTACAAGGCAGCGTGTTTAGGCTGATACCGGAGAGCCACGACAGATTGATGCTCAACGTCAATAGGAAGTTCAGTGCGTCACCTGAAAGACTGAAACAATGCTGGGTGGGTGGCTGCCAAGGGGATAGGATGGGCGCAGAAGACAGTGGGGTGCACGGTGATGGGGGGTAGGGAGGGTGGGAAAGGGTGGGTTTCTACTCCCAGAGGAGTGATGGCATCACTTCTCAAAGCGGGCGCGCTCGTGACAAGTAAACCAAAATCATCATTGATGTTATTTATTGTCAAACGCTCCCCACTTGACAGGCGACATCTTGTTCGCCACGCGTCCCGTGGGAGGCGAGGCGTAGCGGTTTCGCCGTGGCTCCATCACGCGCCAGACAGACGCGCAGCGCCGACACCAAAGCAGCAGCAGCAGCTCACGACGAGAGAGAGAGAGAGAGAGAGAAGAGAGGGAGAGAGAGAGAGAGAGAGAGAGAGAGAGAGAGAGAGAGAGAGAGAGAGAGAGAGAGAGAGAGAGAGAGAGAGAGAGAGAGAGAGAGAGAGAGAGAGAGAGAGAGAGAGAGAGAGAGAGAGAGAGACTAGAGGACAGAGAGAGAGAGAGAGAATAGAGGACAGAGAGAGAGAGAGAGAGAGATAATATAGGGAGAGAATAGAGGGCAGAGAGAGAATAGAGGAGAGAGAGAGAGAGAGAGAGAGAGAGAGAGAGAGAGAGAGAGACAGAGAGAGAGAGATTCACGGAGAGAAAGAGAGAGAGACTCGCTCTGGAATTTGTCACAATCCTTCGCCAGTCGAGGAAAACACAAAACACAAATGGCACCCCGGCACCTTGTTTACACACATCCAGAGCTGTCATGTCCCCCGTATCCCCCCCCCCCCCCCTCCTCCCCAACATCTGCTGCCGCTGAGCCCAGAAATGCTTCCCCCAACCAACACATATATTTGATATATTTATTTATTTAAACACACATACTCAATACCCTAACCAACACGTATATTTGATATGTTTTGTTATGAAAAACACATTCTTGCTACCCTAACCACCACATATATTTGATATATTTAGTTACATAAACGCACATTTTTGCTACCCTAACTAACACATATATTGATATGTTTTGTGATATAAACAAACATAT
>NC_079417.1:8103383-8158383 GCF_026213295.1 Gadus chalcogrammus
GACTCGAGTCTCAAGTAGAGGTGGCTCTCCCAAATTATTAGCTCAGGGAAACAGTCTGGTTATTTATGAATATCCCCAGGTGACTCTGAAAGGCCCTAGTCACTTCCATATGTGACCCCGGGGTTGAGTGGTTGACAGGGCCCTTCCAGGCCGATTAGGCTCCCAGGCTGCCGCTGAGAGGCCGACCGTGGTGGCAGCCGGGGGCCAGGGGGCCGAGGTCTCCTGAGCTCACCGGTAAAGATCACAGATGTGGAGGCCTGGGGAGGTCTGCTGGTTGCTGGGCTGCGTCTGCCCATGAGGCCCCCTTCTCCAGCCTTGACACACGGTTTATAGGACCCCCCCCCCCCCCCCCCCCCCCCCCAACTGCCCAGTTCCTCTTTAAAAGAAAACAACAGAGGCACCAATTAAAGCTTTAAGACGTTAAATAAAAACCCTGTGCTGCTTTTGAAGCGCCCCGGTTAATGCTTGTTTATCTTTAGATTGCCGCGCCACTCAGCTGCCATTCCTGTTTTCTATTAGAACGGGAATCCAGTGATTTGGTGTGGATGTTTTGTTTTCTTCTTCTCCTCTATTTTTACAGTCTTTCCCCCGGCTGCGTTGCTCATTGCTTGATTGCTGTATAAACAGCCTTTTTTTTTTATTGCTGAAATGCATACTCTTAAGAGGAGAGGAAGCAGAGGATTTTTGTAGACTTTTGAGGCAGTAAACAAGTTACCTCTGAGCGTCGGTGGCCTGTAATGAGCCCACCGTCTGCACTGTTAAAGGGATTTTGCCACTGATCACAGTCCAAGGAGGCCAAGACGCTTGGCTGATAGAAGTCCCATGATGAACCATGAGACCTTATCAAGGTTCAGCTAAGTGATCCAAGCCACCGAAGGAATCCCAGGAATCTCACTGCTCTTTTCTGGATAAGTATGGAAAGCATAAGGCTAGTTAACTCGGGGAACAGCCATGAAAGGGATTTAGGTTCATGAACAGAATTTCTCAGACAGAAATAATCCCATTTAAACACACAAGCTCCAATCCAAAACCAGGCTTTTGAATGCAGTCACATTTGTTTTTTGACATAATAAAATCCAAACAATAAAAGATGTATTTCTATAATTGCTTTTGATAATGTTAATTGTTGCTTTTAGGCTTGAGATGTATTGATTCAGTTAGATTGAGTGGCCTTTGCATCGTCTTTCTCAGCACGTGTTCCTCTCTTTGCTAGGACCTAGGGCGGCTTACTTGCTTGGGGAGGGAGGGTGTTCTCCAGGGAGTGCCCTGGTGTATGACAGGGTTATAAGTCAGAGCGGGCCTTTAGGCAGGCGTGAGGAAGCTACGATGAAAAGAGGCTTTTTTTCCTGGTATCATGGCTGGGCACTTACAGCTTAAAGTGCCCGATCCATACCAGTGGCACAATGGATGTGCAGATTAGCAAATGTGTTCATCAAAATGATTTTAATGCTGCAAGAAACTGTTCAGGCAGATTGGGGCTTTTACCCAGATCTGCTGGAAAGACATTTTCTTTTAAGATTGTTCACAGGTTAAGAGAATCAAGTTAACCTGCTTAACCTGTGAGGTGGAATCCATTAGCAGGGAAGGCAGGAGTCTTTGGATAAGAACACAGGATTGAACATATTGATTCACACAATGCTTATCTTAAATGGGAACCATCTGTGGTGTGTTCACGGCCCAGCTTCGTTGTGGTGTCTCCGAGTCAATCTGGTTGTTATTTAATAATGGCACAACAAGTCATAACATACAGCCATGCCCCTTTTCTCGCTGTTATTGCTTCCCACTGCAGTCACAAGCCATCACAAAGCAAAACTTACCAAAGACTGAACAATCCTGTGGCCTTAGGCCTGCCCCTGCTGAACTGAACGTTATATTCCCACTACACAGATAAGATTATATCACTCACTTTATTGGTCATCTGTCCGAAACTTTGTCCACCTTTATTTAATATTTTTTTAATGTTCTTTATGAGTTCTTTAAGATCTAGCCAGAAAATCTATCTTGATACTGACCCGTAAGCAATTTGAGTACATTCTGACTAAGCCTAGAAATGTCAACTACTCTTCATACGTCATTAGCCTGACATCTCAAGAGCCTCCTAATGCATCTTATTATGTGTTCTTTGAAATGCCCCGACACAACCGATCTAAGATAATGTGAAGCTCTGACTGATGAATAGAGAGATTCTTGGTGGCAAGGTTGTGCAACAAACTGTTGATTTATCGATGTTGGCTGAATTGGTCCTTTGGTCCTTAACCTGTCTACATGGGGTTATGCAGCTAAACACTGAATTGATTATTTTTTCTTTTTTAGAGCGTTACAATTCCCAGCTCATCTGAATGCAATTAGCCGACCCGTGGGTTACTTGCCATGGGTTTTCGAGTCAACTCTCAAGTTCATTGCTGCTTTTCTGAGATCAGTGTAAACAGATGGCCTCCCTTTTTCCTGTTATTAAATCAAAAACGTACTGTTGTAAATTTCATTTGATGACAGTAATTTGATATTCCTAACTAAGTTCATCGTATTTGCTGGCTTTTGATTTGTTTTTTGCTAGAGGGGGATTTTTTTCTCCACATTTATTTTTTGGGTTTTGCATTGCCTGTTCCCCAGAGCTTCTTGGAGTATTATTTTACTATTGACCTCATCCTTGTGTGTTCTTAACTCCACATATGTTCATATAAACAAACAAAATAACTTTAGAATACTAATAAGATAACTAAACATCATTACATGGTGTTTGGGAATATGTTACAAACTGTCTTAAGTGTAGGTCTGAACATAGGCCAAGGTTAAAAGCTCATCAACAGTCTCATAGTATAACCTTTTGAATTTGAAGAATCAAAATCCATCACATATGAAGCACTCTATGTTCCTGTATCGCATCCCCTTTAAAAACAAACTCTTAATCAATAAAAGTGCATAGGGCATAGTTAATCTACCCGCCACCATTTTAGCTTCTTTGTGGAGCATTAGCGAAGCCGGCGGCCATTTTGTTCCACTGTTTGGCTCCTCTGAAAAGTGGCAGTCTGTGCATGGAGTTAATTAAGCCATAGTTTTAGAGCTTTAATTGATTGAATCATGGAGTCATAAAAGAAATTGCGAAGCCCCGGAAGCTGAGTCTTACTGAATTAAAGCCATTGGCATCCTCTGCTGGTGAAAGGATATGGTAATAAGGCCGTCAATGCAATCAGATTTCGTTGTTTTTCAACGCTTTTTTAGCCGGGTGCTCTATTTTTCCCTCAAGGGGTCTTATTATACACTTCTGTAACACTACAGAGTTAGCGTGCAATGCACGCCGAGGGAAGGGAAACGACCCTCCCTCTGCAGTTCCCCTTAAATCCGTTCAAGCATCTGCCTCCTCTGACGTCTTGGAGCGAAGAGCATTCCTTGTATGATTCATGAATGGCCCTAGATTTCCGTACCCGATACGAGCATTGGCTGCCCTACTGGCCTTGCTAGCTCCCGTCCAGACTTAGCCCGACCGGTGTGAAACGTGTGAATATATGGTGTCCTGCACCCTCACAGCTACTGATGTGCACACACACGTGCAAACGGTGACATCAGTCTATTCAACATCCATGAATTGCAGAAGCAAGAGGAGACCATTGGATGCTCTTCGAATATAATTTGGGTACATTGGATATCATCTATATCGCTTTCTCCACCTGCTTTTTTTCCGTTACTGACATATTTTTTCCTGACCCTATCTCTCCAGTTCTCCAATACAGGGCGGTAATGATGAGGAATGGAGTTATAATGCCAGTTGTTAAACCTCAGGCTCACAACAAATGTGCTTCTGAGACCCTGTATTTGTCTCTGAACGGATTAGGGCTTTGCTCTGGTAACCCTATATTTAATCTCACTCCAACCTCTGCCGGCAACTCTGTGTTGGCTACGATAACAAATACTATGTGATTTTGTCTTCTAATGCTTTTTAACCGTTGGTGTTCCTTCACCATTGTATTGCCCTTCCCGCCCTATTTTTTCTGGTTTTAATTGAGGCGTTGCAATCGAAAATAACAGAAGCTAGAGCACTTATCCGCGAAAGAGTATTAATCGAGTTGTCTGTCAAATTAAAACTAAGTACAGGTTTTCAGTGTTAGCATGTTAGAGAATATAGCTTGCTGCCTCGGCTGAAAGCCAAGTCTCAACCGCTCTGTCTTTTACAGGCCCTCTAATGTATTTTTTGATGAGCTTCTGTTGGGAATATTGTTTGATAGCCACACAAGCCTCTCCCGCTGATGAGTTTTCTTCAAAGTGTGTTATGCAGGCTAGTACATCCTGATTTTAGAGAGCCCTTAGACTTTGTCAAATATAATTACCACATGACCCAAATCGGGTCATGTTTTCTAATCTCAGGGCCTATATTGGCCTCTAAAATTATTTTGTCAATGGCGAAAATGAATGAGGTTGTTGTATGTTCTGCTAATATGTAAAAACCTTAGAAAAGCTCATTGATATCAAGTGCATTCCAACAGAGGCACAAGATTGTCAAGAGATTTACTTTTTTTATCAATCCCCTTACAATGTATTCCTGAGCAATCACATACGTTGGCATCTTCACTGCAGCAATCTATGACCCGATGGTCATCCAGAACACATGTCAGAAACCGCTGATGAGGAGGGTAGCTCTTATTTATATAAGTGGCAGTGACAACCTTTGAGCACTGATCAGGCTATAATGGCAGCTCGCCCCAAAGTGCCATAGATTATCTGGTTATTATTCTCAGAGAGCGAAGAAAGACGTTGAATGTTAATAAACTGCTGCCAGTCTGTATTAAATTATCAATGCGCATGAAAAATTCATCATCAAATGCCTTTCACACTCTCCAAGTAGGCAGCCAATTCACTTTTATCTTGTTAAAGGAAAAGGAAATTTTATTACAAGGGAAAATCACACGACTTGTTTTTCATTTTCCATTTCACATTCTTAGCAGTGGGTTAGCACCAAGATTGCTCCTATTATTGAGGACGTTCAGAGTGTGGGTGCATAATTTGGTGCGACGATGCGGTCGCCCTCGCTCTCGAGCCTCAATAACTCAGGGACCAACTGCTATGACTGTCCTCCCCGAATGCCACACCGCAGTAGAGCATATCAAATGTTGTTATTGCGGGCACCCTGCTTAGAACCCGTAAATTACCCGCTGATCTCCGGTCTCCTATTTCAATCTCTCTTCTTTTTTCTCTCGGTGTAAATTATACCCTAGTGGAGACAAATTGACGACAAGACCACATGGAGCACAACACACCTTCTGCTTCCATGTTTCCAGAAAAGGGCTACAAAGTGTGGGGGTGACGGTGATTTCTCCAGCACCGGTCAATCTCCTCAGCAGATCAGGAGGTGGAAAAAATGAAGCCACGGAGGTCCGTAAACAACCGCGTATCAAATGGGAGGATCTCTGCTTTGCCCATTTTCATCTGCCTTCACCGCAAAGGAGATTAAAAAAACAACCAGTGAAGGTGACATGCGTGTGCACGCATGTCAGAGGCAGAATAAAGACGGCAATGCCCTTGCTGATTCTATCAGCGGGGGGGGGTGGAGAGGGAGGCAGGGGGGGCAAGGCCATAGGGTTGTTGGAGTGTAGGGGTGAACATGGAGGGAACGCGGGGGGAACACAGCCTCATCTGCCCTCCTTACGTGAGAACAGAGGTTCAGCGAAACGCTGTTATCAGCCTCCCAACTGCTTTTCCCCTTCCCCATCGATCTGCAGTGCTGGGCCATGCAAATGGACGCGCATAGCCCTGGGTGTTCCATCGTCAATGGAGAGTAATTATCTTCGGCAGCAACCGATATTGGATTGTTAAGCCTCGGGACAAGGTTGCCCGCCAGAGCCTCCCAACAGTCACTCACCTCTGCGGGCGTGAAGGCTGAGGGATGGATGAGCCTGGATGCTGGAGGGGCACCCGAGGCTAAGCTAGTTGTGTTAGCATTAGCATCTCTCGTCTCTTTGTAGCCTGGCAGCAAAGCCCTTTGAAACCCACAGAAAATATATCTTTAATGTGCCTGGCGGAGGGGTTTTTATTTTTTGGGTTCTATGCTGCCGAGATCAATCAGGACTGCTTTTTTTTCATGTTCAACAGAAACTTCCAGAAACATTCGTCACAAGGGTGCTTTGATGAGTGTAACATTTGAGGAGGTTAAAATGCGTTTGTTTGAGTCGCCTGACAAGCGCCATACATGTAATTGATTTTCAAGTATAATTGCGGAGAGCTTCAGAAGGCATAGTCGTGAAAGTTCATTATAGTTCCTCAGAATTTATTTCTGCATAATATCCTATTGAGCATTTTGTCTCATATCCTACCCAGCCCCAACTCACTAGAGCCCCATTGTTACACAAACCTTTTCTTTAAGCTTGGTCTCCTGAGAGTCCTTCAAAGTGTCTGACATCCCCTGGTCTTCATCACAATAGCACTACTTGTGTTCTGAAGTATGCCAGTGCTCTAAATAGATGACATAGAATTGTTGTTCCTATTGAATGATCGGCGCTATTGAACAAGGTACTCATTCTTACGTTGTTGGTCTCAGCTACTCGAGCCCTTATAATGAATAAATCATAGATTCTGCAAGGCACTCTGTAGATAGAGATGACATTGTACGTGGAAATAAAATGGAATAAAACATGACTCCATTTTGTTGCGGATGAGGCAGCCTATGTTGTACTTATCCACTAGAATCTGCCAGGATTTACAGTGATGGAGGGGTTTAGAGTGATGCTGTCCTGCGCCTCTACACAAGGGATACAGATGGGCATTAGCATTTGAAAACATCTGTTGTATTGGCTACTATTGGGAATTCTCTCCTTACAAATAAAAATAATGATCCAAATAATTAACCTATATTTTGTTAACCTGGGTATATGTTACATACTCACGATAAAAGTCTATGTCATCGAAGTCGAAACCTGTGAATGCTCTCAACAAAATTTGACACTCACTCTGCCCCCCAACTAAAACGTAATGACATCAGCCCCCTTTCTGTTTTCATTGGAAATGAGAGATTGCACGCTTTTAACGACAATCTCTCAAATAACCGGGAAAATATGCGTTAAGTGCTGATACGCCACAGACAACCCGTGTTCCCTAAGACTTTTTTATGGCATCGTAATTCATTCTCCGAGCGCGTTGCCAGCATGAGCATTTCCTGTCAACATCTGATCCGGGCTCAACCTGTCACCATCCACACTTCTGCCGTCTTCTCCTTTTACCCCACCGCCATCACGCCTATTCTGGGACGCGGGGCTGGTGGTGTCGGAAGGGGGAACATCGCTAGCTCGGCACGTGGACGCGCTGGAATAGCGGATGCTATTTAGACCCCAGAGGGGCCGAGAGATTTGGACCTGGGTGCTTTGGATCCACTCAGTCACTGCAGGGCTTACCTGAGATTAAGTGTTCTGCTGGCCCAGTCTGGCAGCATTAGCAGCCTACTGTTGAATGGACACGCTGGCTGTTAGCCTGCTGAGGGACTGCAAAAGCGTATGTAGCCCTTCCCCAGGGGTGATGTCGCAGTTAAGACACCAACCTCTAGAATGACATCCCTTCCCCCCCCTCCCTTGGTGGTTTAAGATTGATTTCTGCCACACCCAACCCTCTTGTCGTTTAAGCTTTTAAAGTTAAACCATGGTGGAAACTAATTTACTCCAACCCTTCTTTCTTTATGGTTCCAAGACGTTGAGGGTAGCATATATAGCTCATACTGTTTTTGTTTCTAGTCTCTGTATCTGTGGTTTCCAAGAATTCTCTACTGCAACATCTGCTTTAGTGTTCCGTACTCAGGTTTAGTTACGTGTTATGGACACTTTTGACCTTTGGTGAGCCATTATTTTACTAAACCATGGCGCTTTACTCAACTGACGCAAGGTCCACTTTAATGTGCGAATCTTTATCCTATTTGTGTGTGTGTGTGCATGTGCGTGTGTCTAAGTGTGTGTGTGTGTGTGTGTGTGTGTGTGTGTGTGTGTGTGTGTGTGTGTGTGTGTGTGTGTGTGTGTGTGTGTGTGTGTGTGTGTGTGTGTGTGTGTGTGTGTGTGTGTGTGTGTGTGTTTGTGTGTGTGTTTGCGTGTATCTGTGTGTCTGTGTCTGTGTGGATATGTAAAAATGTGCAGACAGTGTTTTCTTTTTAAAGTGGAAGTATGTAGGCTTCTGAATGACCCTTAATTACAACCAGCTTGGAAATAATTACACGTCTTGCATTCTTAGCGCATAACCCACGAACCGCTTTCTTTGACAAGATTAGGGCTTAACCTATGCAAAAATGGACGGCTGGTTTATTGGACACAGCGGCATGGGGTATTATTTATTCATTTGCAATACTGTATTTATGGTGCCGGGTGAATGTGATTTGTTTCACCAACAGCGTGGCGGTCTGCCATACGACCCGTGTTATACTGCACTGCAGAGAGTAAATACCATGTCTTCCACATGTCTGCAGACCAGAGTGGTGAAGGAGGAGGGGCCCATAGAAATTTTGCTCTGGCCTAAGGCTTCCTCAACCATGGGGCTAACCTTCTATGACCCATAAAAAGGTTGCCCTAAAACCCTAGGAGATTTCTCCTCTTAAAACACATATTAAGAACAACATCTTCACTGTGGAAGGATGGCAATGGACAGGACAGATGCCAATCCCTATTCCCCGGGACATTGTTAGAATGAGTTAGAGGCAATCAGATTTTACCCAGGAGGGGTGGATAGGGGGGAATGTTATTGTTGAGGCCTATAGGTTCCCTCTCTAAATCAAGAACAGAGCCGGAAGAGTATAGCTCTGTGTATTTGTAAAATAATAAATGACACTTATACTACTAATATCATAAAATACTTATGATATTCCCTATACTAATACCCTATACTAGTTATAACCATAGCAATAATAATGTGGGTTATAATATGAATACAATAATAATACATTGCATTCTGAATAGCCATGAGCTTGTTTCCCTTTATTAGAATATATATGCATACATTCTGAAATTGCGTAAATATATTCATTTAGTTGACAAAAAAAATGGTTTCACTAATGGAAACAGAAAAACAAATCGAATCAAGCCCTCATACATTGATTGCTCTGGTCTTGTCCTGTCCTCGTTTTGAACACCAGCTCAGGCATAGAACCCCCCACCCCCCCCCCCCCCCCCCCCCCCCCCCCCCCTCACCACACACACACATGCACCCACCCACACGCGCGCGCGCACACACACACACACACACACACACACACACACACACACACACACACACACACACACACACACACACACACACAGAAGTAGCTTGCCGACGCGCAGCCTGCAAATGTAGAGCGCTACAGCGCAGCCTAGTCTTTCTTGTGCACGGAGAGGATGTCGAAGCGGAGCGGAGCGCGTTGCGATTTTCGGGACTTGATGTCTAATAAAACGTGCCAGGATATTGTGGATACCGTTTGTTGACGTTATTAACGCAGACGAAAGAACAAGAACGACCCTGGATATCTATTTCGTTACGTTTTTGCTCGCTATCGGCCGATATTTGGGAATCTATTGTGAACCGATCTGTCATCTGCGCTTTCAAATGGCACGGAATCCTATCAGCGGTTTTCAGGCTTGACAAAGATCCACTGTTTGTTCTCCGTGCTTCGAAGAAGCGAGGAACATGTCCGAGACTGAAGTCCGAGCAAGGTAAACGTCTTTGTTGGAAACATAACTTTAATGAAATAGAAAACTGTGGAAACATTTCTGCAGTCTTTCCCATTGCCTGACAGCTTTCCCGCGGCAGACGGAGAAACGCTCAGTGTAATGTTTTGTTATAACATGTTATATGTTGTAATAGTGGCTTTATGCTGATTAACGGGTCCAACCTCTGACATTTAGCATTTCTACATTCGAGTAGTCAAACACAAAATGATCTGTTCAGTATTTATGCAAAGATATTTTTTTATCGTCTGGTTATTTAGATGTCCAACACACACGACGATCTCTGCGCATTTCCTTAGGTGAGGTTACGAAATCTGAACAATGTCGTATTGTTGCTTTGACCCTGCTCATGTGAAATAGGTGATTAAAAAGTATACATTTCATTCACTGCTGCTAACTAGGAATTGTGTGTGTGTGTGTGTGTGTGTGTGTGTGTGTGTGTGTGTGTGTGTGTGTGTGTGTGTGTGTGTGTGTGTGTGTGTGTGTGTGTGTGTGTGTGTGTGTGTGTGTGTGTGTGTGTCTGTGTGTGCGTGTGCGTGTGTGTGTGTGTGGTCTTATTTTTCGGTATTTTTTCCCATTTCGTTTTAATTCTGGCAAGGTAGGACATGCTGCATGGGTTTTTAACTTAATCTCTAGCTCCGTCTAAATCCTAACAAGGAAATGGTAACGCATGCATGTCCCGTGTCCGACTTTCCATCAGCACGGGAGGAGCGGTTTAATTGTTTTATTTCTTAATATAGCTCGTGAAAATGTTCAGATAAAGGTTTGGTTGTTTGTATGAACACGTTACGCTCAGAGTGTGTAATTTGATCCCCAAGTGTGTCGTTATAAGCTTAAAATAAAGTGCGTATATTAAGTGTCGTATATGTTTTAAACGTTTAGTACTAGATTAAATATACTTTTTTAATATATTTATATTCCGTTATATAGGCCTATGATGTATCTCTTTATTGTTATGCTTAACCGATTCAATAATTTGTAATGAAAGGCTTTTATACTAGACTTATTTGAATATACAGAATAATAGATACATTCTGAAACAACCACGAGTGTAAGTAAGATTCATTACATAGATTTTTAGATAAATTTCAACTGGTAAATATATCAAGCTGCTATATTTCAAGCAGTCTAACTGTCGTGAGAAGCCCAAAGCATGTCGAATAAATCTCGTTTTTGTTAAAAATTATGCCATGGTTCAACTAGCCAGTAAAAAAAAAAAAATCCAATGTATCTCTATCTCTTTATTTAGTATTACATATTATGTCTGGGTTTCTTAAGAGCACATGACATTGTAATTTTTCCGGGCGCATAGCCTACTCACTCCCTCACCCCCAAACACCTTCACCTCCTACACATTCAAATATGTATCTTTTGACGCTCCCCACTACCTATCTGTAATCTAGTGCAGATGGGGCTCTGGAATTAGCTTGCAAAAAGCCTCTCTTATTCCTATCTTCAAAAGCCCATTTATCTCCAGCGGAAAGCCGATAAGAGGCAGGCCTGCTTGGCAAGCGTGATAAGGGGGTGAAAATCCTCCGGCGTTTGGTAATGTAAGAGTTGAGGCAGATCACAGCTGGAGGACACACAGTGAACCCAGCATCACAAGACTAATACCTTGTGCCCCCTGAAGCCTGGATAGGGGATAGTGGAGAAAACACATATATGGAGATTTATTCTGGATGCACTCATGAATTCACAACTGAACCAAATGAAGCAAAGAGATATGCAAGGCAATGCTTTAAATGTCCCGATATGTGCTACACAGTATCACAGAAAATTCCATCCGGAATTATAATGTGGACGTTTTCTTTCCCTGACTGAACTACTCACACGAGAAGGTGTGAATCAATCTCTGAATAACTGAAATATTGATTCAATAGTTATATTTTCAAGTTCCCTTTTTATGGTAGTAAGAATGGCTGAAATCCTTTAAAAATCTGATGTGAGGCTTGAATGTGAATTTCATTAAAATGGTCTATACAGTTTTCTACAGAGAAATGTTGAGTTTGGCTGTTATAGCATTGCAAAAAAAGGCTCAAATCTGGCTACCCATTTTACATGCTAGCCAAAACCAGGTAGCATTGCAGAACACATTTTCCCATCTATACCCTGTGCTCCTCATGACGTGAAGTGAAGACTGAAAAGCATCGTGCGTATAGTTGTTCGGTACGGCTGCTCTACTGCGGTGAAGTGGAGTAGCTTTTTCCCAAGTGCTGAATCCTTGCTTTCTGTCCCTTTTGTAAAGCCATCGCTGCAATTATACCACCCATAAAGCCCTACACACTGGGCTGAACACTGCCTGTGTATAAAAATAATGGGCCGCATTATTTAAGATAATATATGAGGCGGGTTCGGAATGGTCTGTGGGAAGGAAGCTACCACCCCTTACAAGTTACGAGCCACAAGTGATGAGGATTTTTTCCGGGAACATGTCATTACTATATAACAAATGACACATCTCGTATGTTGTTATTCATACTTCAAGGACGCTCCCCAAGCTGCACTTGTGGCTCCACAGTGGGGTTTGTAGAATTTATGGCAGTCCCTGTGGCACTCGGATTCTACATCTTAATCCTGGCAAGGGACCCGGCCGTAAAGCACTGTGTTTTGCAACAAAATCTTAAGGAGACGGTGAGGAAATAAAAAAAGACGAAAAACAGCGAGCGGCAAGGCTTTTTGGCATGCTCGGCTTTTAATGCACACTGCAGAGATGTCTCTGTTTCTACCGTTTAAGTTATAAATAACGCAGAGGGCTGCACAAGGCCAGAGGCTGTAAAGGGACTGGGGAGGTGTTGGCAAAACAAAATGAATTCTTCCCCCTCCTCATTCGTCATCGCGTGGCAGCCCCTTTAGAGCCGGCTGCGTTATTAACTGTCCTGAACAGTGGGGGATTTATGTGCAGATCCAAATGGAAGTGACCAGTGACCTTTCCCGTGGCGTTAGCCAGCTCTCAAACTGCCAGACAATAGAGTGCTTCAACAATGAGCCAAAGCCTCTATGTCCCCTCATCCCTTCCTATCTGATGTCATTTCCTAAATGTGGGCATCTGCCTGCTGGAGAGAGAGACCCCTCAGCTTATGTCCTCTCTTCTTCTTTCCCATTTTTTCCCCTGTTCTCTTGCTCAGCCTGAAAAGGTCAATGGTTTGCACCACAATGCACAGGACTGAGGCCTTTCGATAGCCTCCAGGTACCTGGGGGGGAAGTCATAGTTCGGGCCAGTCACTCAGTCGGCGGGTGATGTGCGTTTCATGCGTGCGGCTCAGACTGATGAGCTCTCCGCAAAGTGCTGCTGAGTAACACGGTGGCCGGCGGTGGCTTATGGAGGAGGCGGAGGTCACAGTGCGAGGCCGCAGCGCTGGCAGGAACATCACCCCGCATTATTAGTATCATCATCGTTGTTGTCCTCGCCGTCTCCATTCCCCCGCCCCCCCCCCCCCCCCCCCCCCATCTCATTCCGAGCGCCGACTGGGTCCGGCTGGGTCCGCAGCGTTTTTCACAAGAGCCTCTTGCTTTAATTGGGAAACTGAAGCCCTCCTTTGATGCACAACTAGTGGGTATCTGTCGCTCTCAGAGCACTCATTGGGAGCCATTTCAAGGAGAGGTGCAGGCACTTGAGTAAATTCCCCGTCTTCAAGCAGCCGACCGGGGTCAACCTGTAATTTGGGCAGCTGCATCTTCGCTCCCTGGTTGCTCATCACCCCCCCCCCCCCCCCATCCCCCCTATCTCCTCCTGCCCCACACCCCGCCCTTCCGCCGCGCTCCCCTTTCCCTTAACGGCGCTTCCCCGGGAGCGAGCCGTGTCTTTTGTTACCTTTATGAGGCGTAATTAAACGTGCACGCCGAGGCACAGTGTTTGAGCAGGGACCCCAGGCGTGCCATTAGCCAGATGTGGCTGCTCAGCCCTTAATGACGGAGAGGAGCAGGGGCGGAGAAGACGAGCCCGGGAGTCCTTCATCACGACATCCCGAGGTGTCGCGTGGGCCTAATTGCCCCATCGTTTTGTGTTCCTTGTGAGGCGCCCACCCCCCCCCCCCCCACACCCCTTGTGACACCTTGCTTTATGCATTCATTACGTGGCCTCGCAGGACCGCCATGGCCACCGTGCTCATGTATAACCGTTGCTGGCGGTGGCGGCGGCGGCGGCGGAGGTGGTGGTGTGTGGTACGCTGCAAGAGAGGCTGTAGCTGTTGCTAGGCGAGTGTTGTGGAGGAGGGGAGTGTAATTCTTAACACCTTTTGTTGTGAAGACGGCACGCGAGCGGGCCAGGCAGTACACCGTGTTGCGCATTTGTGGCGTGCATCTAATCAGCGAGAGTCGCACTGTTTAATGCTGTGGGGCACGCATGAATGTGATGCCATGCGATGAAAAATGCATTACGAGGGAGATCGACGTAATGCATGGGTGTAAATAATAAAAAAAAAAAAAGAAGGAAGGCTTCCATTTAATTTTTCATTAGAGGCTGTCGAGGTCTGTCAGGTTTTGTCATTAGTGCCGGGAATTGATAGGTCTCTCCTAGATAGAACGACTAGTGTGGGGGAAAAAAATCTACCTGCTTGTCTCTCTGTGCCTGGGGGCTTTGGAAGCGCGAACGGATACGACTGACAAACACTGAGTGATCGGCTCAGATTCGCACAGCGTTTCCTTCCAGCCTTGCCTGGAACCTCACCGCGAAGAGTTCTCATATTTCCCGCTAAGCCCTTTCACTTGCAGTGTATTAAAGCCTCCCCGCCTTTTAATCCAGCCTGCGTGTTTCCCCCCCCCCTTAGTAAGCAGATTTGCGTGGGGAGCTTTAATTAAATGCGTCTTCTTCCGAGACGCGGATGTGTCGGGTGGTCGGTGTGTATTCTCGGGAGCGCCGGCCGGGTGGTGGTGATGAGGGGGTTGGGGGGGGGGGGGAGGTGGAGGTGGTGGGTGGAGCGCGGTGGGGTGGTTCCTACGTACCAAACATACGGCACTCTTGCTTGAAAGCAGGCCCCTTCGTTAGTGAGGAACTGACGAGCTGCCGCTCACATTAGGGTAATTAACACCGCCACAGATTGTGGAACAGCTGTGCAATTTAACACTGTGGCAACACCATCGACTCAAGAGACTCGGCAAACAGAGGTCGACTCTGGTGCAGATCCAGAGCCTGCCTCGCCCCCCACCCAGATCTCTGCTCCTCTCGTTGGCTCAACGCAATATATGTACAGATATTTTAGATATAGATATACTGAACATAAGCCGAGGAGTTGTATATATGTATCTATATACATATTATGTACCCTAACTAATCCAAATTTTAACATCACAATGTTCTATTATGAGGAAAGTAAAAACAGACTTGAGGATTTGACTTTTTTCTATTTTGACGCTTGATGACATGTCCATGGCTTGTTGATCATTCAAGCACCTCCTTTCTTCTCCCGCTCTCTCGGGTGCGTGTGTTATTACATTTCACAGATACTCTCGATGTTCTGGCTCTTTTTGTTTCCTTGGCGGGTCAGCTTGGTTCCTATCCACGGCATGAACTGGTCTACTCAAAATGCTCTTTTGGGGCTAGTCATCAACGTCCGTCTGTCTGTCAGTATCTTGTTGTGGAGCCAAGATTGACCGTGTGTAAAGACCCTACTTTCGCCCCTGTGTAATTTAAGTCCTCTTTCATCTTGCTTCTCTTGGCAATGACCGGCTTGACCCCACAAAACCAAATTATATGTGAGAAGCAATTAAAGTGTCCCACTCTCTTTTTTTTCCCTTTGCTGTTGTTTCTTTTTGATTACAGTTAATGGGTACCATTCCAACCTCCACTTTTATACCCCATGTTTCTTATTTACGCTGATCCTCAACATCTGGTTTTGGGTTTACCCATCAGAGAACAGCACGAGTGCGGTGGCGAAATGTGCTTGTACACACAGGGTTTAAACTCAAGTTATTTTCTACGGGCTCCAAGCTAATAATTATGGAGAAAAACACACGCATCAAGTAGGATTTGACTCATGTGATGCAAAACTTTGACAGCGGTGTACTTAAGGGGACATTTATGATGCAGGGAAACGGTTTTCTTTTCTTTTTCTGCTGTGGTAAACGTTTAATCCTCAGGCTTGCCTTCTGTTACATAAGACGCATTGTCTCGTGTTTGATTTGATTAGTATATTTACCTGTTTGCGTGTGTGCGTGTGTGCGCCGAAGAATGTACTTTTCCACCCAATATAAGAGCTGAGGGAACTGGCTCAGCTAGGCTGTGCCAGTTTTGACAAGAGATATTTACTTCCCATCTCCTCAGGTCCTCTGCCACCATCATCAACCACGGCTCACTGACTGAGCGGGGCACAGAGGCAATGCAACAATAATAATGTGCGAAATGTCTATCCGGGGTACCGCCATGGCGAGGAGGGCCAATGAAAAGTGAGGCTGGCAGGCAGCTTCTTCAATGTACTCTGGGAGGACGGGCCATGTCCCGGCGGGCCTGTCATTTATTTATTTATCTGCAGTGTCTTGAGAAGGGATGGTGGAGGCTTTGCTCTGCCAGGGGCGGCCGGCCTGGCTCTTGAGGGACAGGGAATATAATTGGGCTGCTCTTCTACCCTTGGCTATGGCACAAATAACACATTTCTCTCCTGCCCACGCTTCCTCCCCCCGTCGCTCGCAGACGTACGATAGGAGATGAGATGGCGCAGGCCTTTCAGGCTCTTCGAATGGACGACCCTAAACAAGACTTGTCACTTGTGCTTACAGTGGCATTTATTTGATCAGATGAGATATCTCTTTCAGAACACCCCCGCCCCCACCACCTTCCCCACAGCCCCGTTGGCCTACGACCGCCACTCTCTCTCTGGGGGTCTGGCTAATGTAATGGCGGGGAGCTGCTGGATGTTATTTGGCCGGGGCTATCCTTTAGTATCGCTGTGCAAGGCGAATGACATTGCTGCTGGGGACAGCCCACCTGTTAGTGATTGGGAGGGGTGGAGGTGGACAGAACAAGTGTTATCTGTCAGAGGAACAGGTTTAAAGGCTTTCCCAGTGGGGTGCCATGGGGGGCCGTGGCGGTGGAAGAGTGCAGTGAGGGGTATTTCCATTTGCCCATCGACACTGTGTAACCCCACACATGTCAACCCCCGCCTCCACCGCCACATTCTCCAGGGTTTTCAGTTCACGGTACCTCAGCATTCGCTCAGTTAGCGTGATTCCACGGGGACTGCTACCACAGTATCGGTTTGAAGGGCCAGCAGGGGATTAGGAAGGATAAAAAGTAAAGAGGTTTGTATTTTGATGCCAGAGGAGAGGCGGGGGCCAGCGGCCGGGAGGGGGGGGGGGGGTCATGTAAGCAGAGCACCATGTTGAGTCCCTCCAGTGCATCTGTCGGACTCGTCTAATTGCGTGTGGAGGTATCGATCTGTGGCGTGTCAGGAGGGGACTGGACTCGGTGGCCCGCATCCCCCCAACATAGTCACCCCGCTGGGGCCCTGTCAATCACAGGGGTGGGTGGCGGTCTCGGTGCGGAACAGAGTCTTGGAGCAGAGGGCAGACGCAGCGCAGCAGAGCATGACAGTTCTTAAAATATACACTGTGTGTGTGTCAGTTTGTGTGTGTGTGTGCGTATGTGTGTGTGTGTGTGTGTGTGTGTGCGCGCGCGTGTGTCAGTCAATCAGCTCCACAGGAATTGGTAACCAACTCCCAATTGCAGAGTTCAAGCCCTAAAAAAAATCTGATAAAAAAAAATATATAAAAAGTAGCTATCTTCGAAAAGTGCAGCTCTTGACACTCCCTTCTTCTAATTCTGCCCACATTGGTCGTGGCTCCTTCGCTGGCTGTGCCTCCTAATAATCCCAGGCTGGCTCTAAGGACTGTTTTTGTCGAAGAATAAAGGCAGCAGCAGTATAAAGAGCACATGCCTCGGAGCGAGACTCGCCCACCCACAACCTCTCCTCTTCCTCGGCCTGCTGTGCTCAGCCTAACGGCTTTTAACACTTGATTAAACCTCCTTTTCTCGACTAAAGCTTGTGAACAGCAGGGAAAGGAAAAAAAAAGAGAGAAAGAGGGGTAGGGGGTTTACAGCGAAGATAATTCAGAGACAGATGAGGCTGTTGGAAAGCTGTTGTACCGTTTTTTTTTTTTCTTCTTCCTGGATTCTTCTTCTGGGGTTCTTTGCCGCTACATCAGGATGTGGGTCCTGTGTGACAGGGCTTTAGGATCCTCTCGCTGGATTATCCTCCTATTTCCACCAGGGACTCTGTCTACAATAGCCTCTAGCATCCCAGCAGCACAAGGCCTCTTTAATGTCGACAGACATGATATGCAAACACTGCTCTGAATAACAGTCCCCCCCACCCACCTCCACCCCCCTAACTTCCAATCAGCATGGTTCCTCTTTTGCTGAGTAGTAAATGGCAGATGAAGCCCCTATCCTGGGCCCACTAATCCCAGGATTTTCCTCAAATGTGAGAAAGGGCCTTTTTTTGAGTGCAAGAGCGGCTCCCATCTGTCAACATATCACTTATTCAAACCCAGACAGGAGTAACCCGAACCCGGCTTGGACGGTTTCGGGAAAGCTCATGTTTGTGTTGACAGTTGGCACAGGAAGCAAAACGTTGTCTTAAAAAGTGGCTGTGGAATTCAAGGACGAATGTCAAATTGTGGAGTTTCTTTTAAAAGACCAACCAATAAAATGAATTGCATCGCAATCACTGAGATATTTCAGCTGAAGAAGCCTTCCTGTTTTAAATGGAGGAAGCGTCTGAACATCACAGACATAGTTTGAGACTATAAAAGGAAAAGCTTTTTTATTGACTGGAAAGGGCTTTGTTAAGGCGATCAGTGCTGCAGTGATGAGCTGTTTAACCTTGCCTCTTCCCATACAACATGAACAAAAATCAATGCGGTGCATAATGTACACACACTCTAGTAACCTTGCTGGAGCCAAGGCACAGGAAGTGAAAGAGATTGGCCTCACGCTTGTGGCTCAGTGTCCTTTTAGTTCTTTGCCCAACGGGTTCACCGCAAGAGCAAGACAAACAAAGCTTTTAACCAGCGCCACGATATTCATCGCTGCCATCACCAGCAGCCCCCAGAAAGAGCATGGCTGCCGCGGGGAATATGCCTGACCTGTTGTTGTTTTCTCTGCCCATGAATAATTGAATCGGTGGCATGTAAGACAAAGTTACATTTACTTGCTTCATTATATTTTAATCCAAATCGAGTGTTTCCCAGTGCACACTTGGTATGGACAACGTCTTTTAATGGTGCTCTCTGCAAGGGGTTCGCTTGTAAATCTGCTAGTAGCCATATAAGCACATCAAACAGATCTGCTTCTCCGATCCCTCCTCCTTCTCTTCATCAGCCTGCAGTGTGATTTGTTTAGTGATGGATGCCAGATCAAATTCCTTCCCAGGTGCTACATTATAATCAGAGATAACTGCCGCAGGGTTTATGTGAAGTTCACCGAGGCCTGTAGAAAAGCAGCCAAAGATGTTAGTAATTTAGGTTCTCCAGCAACACGGCATGGCAATTCTGCGTTTAGATGTTTTAATAGCGTAATGACAAGCCACGAACGGAAGGTCATTATGAGGGCAAAAACAAGAACAATGTCCTATTGGGAACTTCCTGTAAGTTAAATGGTTCTCCATTATGTATTGATGTAGCGACCCCTGACACGTTGTCTAGTACTCATTTCATTGTATGCCTGCACCCGCGGGTGCCGACAAATAATACCTTATCTGTCCACCACAATGTTACATCCGATACATCCATGGTTGTCATAAGAGCTGGTCATGCGTCTTAATGCTGGCAGGGGGCAGGGGGCGGCGTAGTACTCAGTAAGTGTGAAGTCTAAAACCCATAAGCTCTCTCACAAGGTCTCTGCAGTTGTCGAACTGCCGTTAAAACCGGCATGAGCTGGATCCTGGCAAAGGATCACCGTTAGCATTTCCCCCACACCCTCCCTCGACCACCGCCTCCTGGCAGAATGTCTTGGCTATATGTCACCGTGTTTATTTATACATGCCAACCTTCCTCATAAAGTAACACATCTGGGCGGCCAATGACAGAAGAGCTGGAGCGTCCTGCCGTGCCGTTAAAGAGATGAATGGGTGGGGCTCGCTGGTCAAGCCAGGCTCCCGTCTCCTCGTAAAAAAGAAAAGGGCTCCTGTTACATGCCGGGCGTCTGGAACCTGTCATGTATTGGCGTAAAGGAATAAAGACATCAATAAAAGTCACAGCGACGGGCTAAATAAATGATGCATGGCTGCAGCCGCAGCCACAGCCACACAGGGTGGCGTGCCCTGTCGCATGCTTTTAGCCCCCTGGACATCACTCGCCTTAATGCCGCCACCACACTCCTCTCATCGGCTTAGCTGCAGCGCCATCTGCAGCCATTACCATTCACAGCCAACCATGGCGTTCCCCCTTGACCCGCCTCTCACCACCGCTGGCATGCGGATTGAACTTCTATCCACTGCGAAGATGCAACAATTAACGCTGACACCAGAAGGGAGAGTGACCCCCGAGACCCCCCCGTCTTTTCCTCCCCTCTATTTATAAGGCCAGTTGAGCGGTGGAGGTATTTATTTGGGGGCTTTGGGGGGGGGTGCAGTTGGAGCGTTGGGTGTCTGGGGCAGAGGCATGTATACAGGGCTCAAGGGAGAGGCCGGGGTTCCAGTTCCCGGTAATCCGATGCAGGGTGTCCGTTTTAACGTGCCTTGTCCCTTTCCGACCGGGACCAGGGTGGCTTAGGGCGTCTGAGCCAGCTTAATATAGTGCAGCCTCTGTTGGTTTGTGCTACCGAGATGGTTTCAGTGATTGGTATCGTCGTTCAGTAGCAGCGGGGGATTTTGGCAGAGGTAGCAATCCCGGCTCTGTGCTTAGGATCCTCGTCCAGAGAGTCGGAACAATGTGAGGATACGATCGGTACAGCCAACAATGTCTTGTAATTTTTAAATCATGGGCATGCATTTACATAAAATACTAAAACGGGTAGAAGGATTTCACACAATATGGCTGCATAACAAAACGGTCAATTGTGATATAATGGTAATATAATAGAATTCCTATAATGTCCGTCTGTCCCGATTTTTGTCTGATTTAAATAGATATGTTCAGTCGTAATTCAGCACAAGCCAAGCACACGGGGAGGCGTGAATGTTAGCGGTCATTCAGTACAGGGTCTAGGATCCGCGGTGTACAAATGACGTCATTTGACTGGCCCGGCCAGCTCCCACCGCTGTGCGCGCAACATTAATTGTGTTCGAAGGGTTGAGGGGGTAGAAATGATGCACATAACTCAAAATTCACTGACGTGGTTCGAGGTGAGACAGGTCTCTGGCCACGCATTTTTTCCTCTCATTAAAGGAGTCGGTGCCCACAGGACAGGCCAACGAATGCCGACCACACACTTCTTGAAAAGCCAGCTCTGGCATTTTATTTTTTCGGTTGCATGCTGTCTTTCACGGCAGGTGTGTTTCTGTGTGTGTGTGTTTGTGTGTGTGTATGTAGTATGTATGTGTGTGTGTGTGTGTGCGTGGGTGTGTGTCGGTTGACGTGAAGGAAATGGTCGCACAGCCCAGGCACTCTTTCAAGAGAATTCTCCATAGTCAAAAGCATCTCATAGACATGAGAAATAGGGAATAAAAGGACAAAGATGAAGCCTTCTTAGCCCGAGGTAGGTTATGCCTCACCTACGTGTTGTTTGGATTCCCAAAAAACAAAGCAAAAGCACAATGGAGTTCAATGGGAGTTTTTTTTTTATCGAGAAGCACTTACAGACACCTTTCCTTTAACAAGCTGCAGTGAGAGGGTAGTGCACCAGCCGAGTTTGCCTGAAGCTCTCTGCAGGGCAATTATGTCACAGTGGGGCCAGTCAGGATGATGTGTATCTCTCTGTGTTAGAGAGAGCTCCACACTGCAGCAACGGAGAGGAATATTATTATCTGCACTAGGACCCTCTCCACAGCAACAGTGATGCTGCTGCTGCTGCTGCTGCTGCTGCATCGTTAAGATCTGCCAGTCTCTTATCTCCGTAGCCTCTCAGACAATAGCATCCCCATAGACCCAGCCCCTTTTTAAAAACCATCCTCCACCTGGTGAGCTGTCAGGCTGGGGGTGTGGGGGGGGGGGTGTGGCAGGGGGGTGGCAGGGGGGTGGGGGGCGATGTGAGGAGGAGGTTGATGGGGATACAGGGACAGTGCCGTTTTCTGTGACTCATCCTCCAGCGGTTGAAATAATCTGTGGGTGCCCAGAAGTAGGGGGTGGTGGTGGTGGAGGCGGCGGTGGAGGCGGCGGTGGAGGCGGCGGCGGTGGGGGGGGTTCGGTCATGGCTGTCGACCAGCCAATCGGGGAGCCGCCAGCCGTGTCTTAAAGCCGTATCTGCCATCTCTAGCGCCGCCGAGCAGCCGGGGAGCGGCCCGCTGGCGGCGTTGCGATGGCTATCGGCGCGGCGGAGTAATGAAGAACAGCCTTCTGATTCCAGCGGGAGATTACCTGAGGGCCTTATCGCGGCCGCCACCCGGCCTGACATTACAGGCAGGGAGAGACCCAGAGAGTGTCTGTGTGTGTGTGTGTGTGTGTGTGTGTGTGTGTGTGTGTGTGTGTGTGTGTGTGTGTGTGTGTGTGTGTGTGTGTGTGTGTGTGTGTGTGTGTGTGTGTGTGTGTGTGTGCGAGAGAGAGAGAGATTGAAGGCTGCACCCCTTTCCACTCTGCTATCTGCTACTTCCTTAGTCTCACCCCCCCCTGCGCATCCCACAGCCGTGGTCTTCGGCGAGGAGGACTTCATCAAAACGCCACACCCGCCACGGCCTGGGTTGACCCTTATCTTACCTTTAGAGAGATATTGCTGCTGCTACTACTACTTCCCTATAATCAAAACCCCACCCAGCCCCTCCACCTCTTCCACCCCCTGGTTGCTTACACGCAGGTGCCGGGGGAACCACGTGTGTGTTTGTGTGTGTGTGTGTGTGTGTGTGTGTGTGTGTGTGTGTGTGTGTGTGTGTGTGTGTGTGTGTCTGTGTGTGTGTGTGTGTGTGTGTGTGTGTGTGTGTGTGTGTGTGTGTGTGTGTGTGTGTGTGTGTGTGTGTGTGTGCGCTTTCCTTTACGCCACCCAGGCACCACATCCGGCACACATTAATTGAGTTAAATGGGCAGCGATGGACGAGATGATTTGTCTGTCGGGCTTTTATCGCTGCAATTTAGACTGTAGCTCATTGAATTATGCTGCTTAATGAGGGCTTTCTGCAGGCGCGCCGTCTCTACGGACATTAGCGCACGCAGGTTCATTTCACCGGGTAGCAGGGGACGAAGCGCGCCCTAATTCACCGAGAATTTCCGCAGGATAATCATCTGAAAGCTTTTCGTGTACGCCGAGGGTCTAGTCTGTGTTTATTTTGGTTTTCGGTGTGCTCTCTGTTCTGTATGCTGTTGTGTTTGGTGCTATTTTCGGTTCCTTTATTTCCTTGGCTTTTCTCTGTAAAGGACCAGGTTGCGTTGTATCTTCTAACCTCCTTCTCCTCTTCCTCCTGCTCGATGTGGTGCGTGCCTCCATCCCTTCCCGACCCACGACTAATTTGCATGCTAACCTGACAGGGGCAGCCATGATAAGGGCCAGCAACGGCTGCCACTCCCCCCCCCCTCCCCCCCCCCCCCTCGGTCCCACCAGTGCTTGGAGGGGAGGTGGGAGGAAGAGTGAGGGAGGGAGACGAGGTGGGGGCTTGGAGACCATGGCTAATATTTTACACAGAGCTCAAGGCCCCTCGCGGCATTCGTTTTTAACTGCCTCTGTTGCTAGGGAAGGAGACAGGCACACACGCACACACACACACACACACGCACACATGCACCGACGCATCGCAAGATGGCTGTGAAAATGGCAGGGCTTAGGGCTATGTAAAGAGGTGTCAGTGTGTGTCTCTGTGTGTGTGTGTGTGTGTGTGTGCCGAATGCGTCAGCCTCCCCGTGTATCTGTGCCGGCGTGTCACACACACGCCGGCACAGAGACACGGCAGCCTGCCGCATTCTGCACGGTAACTATGGAATGCCTTCCCGTCTCGGTGATGCCTCTGGTCGCGGGCGGAGTTCTGCTCGTTGACAGTTGCGTGGGAGGTTCGGGGGAGAGGAGGGAGGCAAGCTCTGGGCTGGAGGGATGTGGAGTTTGGGTGTGGGGGGGGGGGGGGGGGGGGGGTGCGGAGGGGGGAGAGTGGGAGTCGAGGGCTACCACAGCACAGCCCAGCCCCCCGCTGGCCCCCACACCTGTTCTGACAAGGTGTGGAGGGATGGAGGCGTAATGTGGGGTAGGGGCTCCCCGCCGCCGCCAGCGCACACGTCTCGCCATGGGAGGGCGGGGGCTGATAATAAAGCACCGCTCTGGAGGTCATTACGTCTGTGTGGCAGGGGAGGGGATGGGGAGGGCAGGGGAGGGGATGGGGAGGGGAGAAGGAGGAGGAGAAGGACGAATGCAGGGGGAGATAATTAATTTTGCCTTCACGTGGCTCCCTGGGCGCCCCCACTGTGGGCGGAGGGCGTTAGCCGCTATGCTATGTTAGCCGCTACGCCGCTAACAAATGCTTTGTTGGAGACTGAGCAAAGGGGGTTTATAGTGGTAGAGTGGTCGTGGTGCCCATTGCAGGAGGATGAGGAGCATTAATGGGCAAAGCGAAGGGAACATCCGGCCTGTCAACAGCAGCGCTGGAGGCGGCAGGCGGGGGAATGTTAGCGGCGGTAAGTGGAGGGAGTCGGGGGGAGGAGGAGGAGCAGGAGGTGGCAGTTGACAGTGATGAAACACCTGGCAGGAAGGCGTGCGTGTGTGTGTGTGGGTGATGGAGGTGGGAAGTGTTGACTTGAGGTTTGAGGGTTGTGGGGACCTCGAGGTGCTGCCAGGGTAATGGAGAGCCTGCCTGTTCTTGCCGCCGTCTGTGCCTGTGAGTCACCTCCCTCTCTCTCTCGCTCTCGCTCTCTCTCTCTCTCTCTCTCTCTCTCTCTCTCTCTCTCTCTCTCTCTCTCTCTCTCTCTCTCTCTCTCTCTCTCTCTCTCTCTCTCTCTCTCTCTCTCTCTCTCTCTCTCTCTCTCTTTCTTTCTTGCTCTCTCACTTTCTATCTTTTTCTCCTCAAGCTGCATGTGTCTTTCCTCCCCTGACCTTCTGATAGATGACACGACCGCTACCTAGCTTTTTTCGATGCTGCTATCAATTCATCCCCCCCACACACACGCACATCCACACGTATACACGCACAGTGAGATTTCTTGGATAAGTATGCATTATAGGCCCTAGTGTCATATTTGAGGCGCTTTATTATATTTTTTATTACTGTCAGTCAGGCGTATTGATACGCTGTGTTCGTTTAGTACACTCTATCAAACCTTATCACCCAACACTGACGTAGGCCATTACGTGGCCTTATGCCTAAGACAAGGTGCCGCTACTGCTTGTGAAATGGGTTTGTACGGGAGAGGTGCGACTAATGCTACTTATCTATATTTAAAACAAAACCATTTCCTCCGGAGATAGTTTAAATTCAAATATATCTAAGTAATGGTGTTTGTTGTTGCTTGTTTTATAACTGATATTAAAATGGCTTTGTCAAGCTGTAGATTAGCATAGATTGCAATGCACCCGGGCTTCAAATGTGATTGCAAAGGCTGCAGCTTTACAGTAGAGATTACGGTTAAGTCTTCAACATTCATGAATTGATTGCTTTGTGCAGCAAGTCCCCAAAATATCATAAAAGTGAGGATATTAAGCCATTAAGTCAACAATATTATGGTGATCCAGTCGATACGGCCCGGGCTCTACTATCAGCAACTTCAGTCCAATAGCTTCCTCATCTGTCAAAATGGCAGCTTCTAAACGACTCCATGGTTCTCTCCCAAACGGCTTGCATTACATTCATTCCTCTTCACAATGGGGTCTGTGGCGTGCAATGTGTCTAGATTACTCCTCCTTTACCGCTGGGAGGCCGGCCTATAACACAACTTCAGGAGCTATGAGTGTGCAAAACGACTTAGAACCAAACTGTAATCACAGGTTTCTGCACGGCGCAAGCCCACAGCACGACTTTCAGAGGTTTCTTTGTGTTCACACGGCAGCTGTTGTGATCGCAGTACTGACCTGCAGGTGAAATAAGATATGTACACATTCTTACCTCGAAGTGGGTGGATGGGTTTCCTTCTGCCTGTGTGTGCGTGTGCGTGTTTGTGTGTGCATGTGCGAGTGTACGTGCGTGCGCGCGTGGGCGTGTATGTGTGTGTGTAAATAAGTAAGTCGGTTCAGTTGAGGCTACAGCGAGACTCTGTGTCTTGCTCTCCTGGATGCGTTCGGCTTGCAGGAGGAAACCTCATCATGCAGTTAGAGATCTGGGATCGGAGGTAAGCAGGCAGGCCGCTGGGGATCGTTTGATGTAGCGGCGGCAGGGTGGGTAGGGGGTGTTTACGGCCATGAGAGATTGGACTCTCAGCAGTCTTCAGTAAATGGGGTTAATTGAATCTGGGTAATTGCTGACCTTCCTGTCTTTGGGAAATCACAGACTTAACTGATCAATGCCTTTCATAAATTCATGTCTGAAGGTCATTGTCTTGATTAGCGCTACACACACACACATACGCATGTACACATACACACACAAACACACACACACACACAAACGCACACACACACATCCTTGCTTCAGCAATTTACAAAAAAGTGTATATGTTTGTGTTGTAGAAGCGTTTTTTAACACAGCAAAATACAATTAAGCTTGTCCTCTACGGTTTTTTCGTTCCTCCTAATGATTTAGCTTGCGTTGTCATCAGGTGAAATGGAATGGTTTATCTGAAAGATATGCACCCACCCTGCACACACAAAACCATTTTGCTGCCTCAGCAAATGCAGAAATGCTTCGCAGTAAATGTCTCACTTAATGCTGGCAGGTTTTTTACTGCCAACCCCGCTTTCTTTCTTCACTCTCTCTCCTACCCTCTCTCTTTCCCCTTCTCTCTCTCTATCTTTCTCTCTCTCTCTCCCTCCATGTCTCTCTCTCGCTCGCTCGCTCTCTCTCTCTGCAGTACAGCCATTATTTTGAGATTTATGCGACTAATAAGTCACTGGTGCCGAGGGAAGTTGGGGTTGGACTTTCTAGAACAAACAGCAGTGTAATTTGTAATTTGGCATTCCCTAAATCTGGGAATTACGAGCATGCTCTTGTGGGAGTTAGCACTCTGTGGTGGGTTTTACTGCCCCACCACATCTCTCCATCACCGCTTTCTCTTTATGCCCCGCTCGAGCTCTTTCTCTTTCTTTCTCTCTCTCACGAGTTATCTCTCTCTCTCTCTCTCTCTCAGGCTTTCTTCCTCTCTCTTGCTCCCTCTCTCCCTCCCACTCGCTCCCTCTCTTCTTCCCAGTATTCCACTGTGGCGGCGGAGGAAGCAGAAGGATTTCACAGCTGCCTCCGCCAGGGCCCTGTGACCTCCCCTCGCCTCCTTTCCTTTTCTGTTCTTTTATTTCTTCCTTCCCTCCATCTCCCCCCCCCCCCCCCCCAGCCGCCTGGTTCTCTCCTGGGGGAGGCCTTGTGTGGCTGGGAGGAAGCTGAATCATAAAGCATGGCTAATGAATAGAATGGGGAAGGAAAGCGGAGGCCCCCGCCGACGGCCCTCCAGAGAGGACGCCAGGGCCCCCAGAAGCCCCAGGCTCAAATAGCAGACAGAGCCCTTGTAAAGGTCACGCTTCCTGGGGCTCGCTCCAAGGGCTTTCTGGCTTCCAGGCAATGTGGCTTGAATTTCCCCTACCTTTGGGTTTTTTCGTTGTTGTTTTTTGTATGGTTAAATTCCCCCCCCTGTTTCCTTTGGAAAACCTGGCCTTTTTGCTCCTCTGTTTTTCTTTCTGTCTGTCAGTGTGTCTTTCTCCATCCACCAGCGCACACAAGCACAACGCACATACACCCTGACCCAGCTGTCGGGTTTTTTTTTCTGTGGAAGCTGGGGGTTCCCTCCACAAAGAGAGTGTGAAGAATGTGTTACATGCGACCTCTGCCCACCCCAACGGCAGGCGGCCCCGCCGTCCGACCCTACACCCCTGTTCAAAAATGTCCACTTGACCGGCGCATAAACCCTCAAACGAGTCCTAGATAAACGACCAGCTTGCCAAATCCTTGCCCTGTTTTTAACGTGCCTTTTTTAAGACGGGCTTTTGTGAGCCTGCCTTGTAATTGTGGAATTATACGACTGAGTCACACAGACTTGGCAGGTGCAAAACAGACCCATTAAACCTAAATATTGGTTTGTGTTCGTGTCCTTGCGTTTTTTTGGATGTGAAACAACCCCGCCACACACAAAAAAATAAAAGGGCTGTCTGGCCGGGCCGCCTCGGAGATAAATACATCACAGCCATCCAAGCGCTTCATAAACGGGCGGCCGGGTGCTCCCGTTCTTTTTTTCTCAGTGAGATGTTATGTCTCCTGCTCTCTGGGTAACCGAGCTCTAACATTTATATGGCGTACGGATGGCGGCGTCTGACAGCCCCTCTCCTCCCCAGCCCTTTGGGGAGTCTTTTTTTCCCTCCTGCGTGTGTGTTTTCTTCTGTTTAACTTCGGTGACCCTGGGTTCCTCTCCGGCAGCAGCAGCGCCGCTGCCCCTGCTCCGGCTCCCGTGTCCATTTGACAAGCCTCGTTTCATCCCAGGGCCCCCTGTATTTCTCTCCTCGCATGGGGCCCGACGTGGCGGTGGTGGTTCAACACGCAGGAGGTTGGCCCGCCTGCCACAGCGTTGGAAGTGCCGCGCTGGGGGCGTTAAATGACGTCCAGAACGTACAAAGGGGGGCTTGTGCGTGCAAGGCCGCCGTCCCCTGGTTCTGGGAGACTGGAAAAGGAAGGGTTGAACGCACACACATCCACCGTGAACTGATCTCACCCTCCCTTCTCTCGTCTCTTTGCCCAGCCGTTTGTCATAGCTATATATTTTTTTCGTGATAGCCATTTAACAGACGCTCGTATCCACAGCAATGTACAGTGATTTGTTCTTAAGGGGCAAAATATTAATGAGCAGGTAGAGGTCAAGGCGTCTTGCTCAAGGACGCCTACAACTTGATGGCTGATGTTGGGGTTCGAACCCAGAACCATTTGGCTTGGAAGCAAGCTATCCTAACAGTGAAGACTAACTTCGACTCTCCCTCGTAACCTGGGTGAAAGCATTAAGTCGGTGAAGGAATCCAAAAAGAAAAGACAGACACTGAGTATCCCACAGCAACCGTCAGCAAAGAGCAACGTTTCAACAACGACGACATTCACCCCCCCCCCCCCCCCCTTCCCGATGAAGAAGTAGCACACGGTGGCATGCGGCGAGGAGATTGCGCCGGTCTCGGAGAGAAGAGCGCGTCCTCCAAACACTTGAGAGGAACGAACGGGATGCCAAGGATGGCCATCTGTGTTTACGAAATCATTTGCTTTCTCTCGTCTCTCTCCTTCGTCTCTCTCTGTCTGTCTCCTGCGTTTGCTCTGATTCACTGTTCAGTCTTTACATATGTTTCCTTAGTGGCTTGTGTGCACGCCGAAGAGAAATTAAGAAATAACTAGCGTGGCAGCTAAAGACACCCGGGCCTTTTGGGTGAAGCATGTGCTCGACTCTCACAGCGTTTCAGGGGTCTGCGGACCCCATTGGGAAGGCACTAATGCAAGGGAGGGGAATGCTTTGGTTTACACAGAGGGACTGTATAGACTGACATTAAAGGCTCAGGGGGAAAGGCGACCGGGGGGGGGCAGGGGAGCTCCTGGTTTACATTAAGGCCCAGGCTTACCGCTCAGCGCTTGTTGTTGTTCCAGCACGCCGCACAAAGCCAGGTTGTGTCTGGGTTTACTTGCCTTGTAATCAGCGCGTTGGATGTTCTCGCGGCTAGCCGAAGGCTACCTGTTTTCAGATCCCCCCTCCCCCCCCCCCCCCGTACACACACCGCACCACAACACACAAACAGGGGAAAATAAAGGTATGTGTTTTGATTGTACAAGGCCCTGCCGGGTTCTCTACTTAGGTTGAGTACTTAAGATAAAACATTCACTTGTTTAGTCTCCCCTCCGCTATCGCAAAACACTCCAGATCCTTCCGCAGAACACTTCACTCACACTTCCTGGTAAAATGCAGCTCACCCTGGTCAATATTTCGGCCCCTTGTGATTGGTCGCAGTCGTAAGACCTTCCTGCTGGATTTGAACCGGGACTGCATCTTACATGGGCTGCATGTAAGGTGCTGCTCATGCAGAAAGAGTGGAAATGCGACATTTCATTTCATGAGCACTATTCGTCTCCCTATTTGCCTCACTATTTGCATACCAGACACACAATGATAAAATCCAAGATTTAAGAGTCACAGTCATATTCTGTCTTTGTATCGGTGAAGGTCCATTCCCACATTTACACTGCATGGGTGCGAGTGTACGTGTGTATACACAACATATACATGTGTGGGTTGTTGTGCAGGACTCCCAAGATGGTGGTGTGTGTATATGTGCCCATATAGGTGTGTGTGTGTGTGTGTGTGTGTAGAGGATCTTTGTGCATGGATTCCGTGGAGCTACCTTAGCGACTTCCTCTGTCTGGTGCTGAGTGAGAGCCTTCAGGTGGTACAACAGTGCCCCCTAATGTCACGGTGGGGGCAGGGACTCGCTCAGGGACTGCTAGGTTCACAGGGAGCACCCCTCGCTGAGGCACACGGCCTTCCAGTGATGGTCCCCCCCGTCCTCCGGGTCAGCAGAGAGACCTTGACAGAAATACCCAAATGCTTTTGAAAAATGCCTTTTGCTTTTGATAAAGATTATCAATGCTGATGCACTTGAAGGAACTCTGAGGATTACAAAGCCAGCGTCCGCCTACACACTCCCTGGAGGCCTCCATCTTAATGTGTCCTCCCCTTGTGGTTCTTGTTCCCCTTCTTGCAGGTTTCGGATGTAGGATCGGAAAAGCTCTTCACCCCCACCACACCAAAAGGTAAGAGCTCGGTGTGCAGCGCCCCTCTTTATTCATCCTTGTCTTCCTCCCTCTCTTCGTCCTCCACCTCCTCCTCGTCCTCCTCCTGCTCCTCATTATTAAACACAACAGAGAACCGGGCTCAGTGGACCAAATCCAAATCTTCCTAGCCTCTAATCCTCCGACTTCCATTCACATTTAAATGACAGCGGGCATAAACGGAGTCTGGCGACTACAGATGCATACATTCTCTCTTTGAGTGTGTAGTGGTAGGAGTGGGTTTTTTGTGCGTTGTGTGTTCTGTGTTGTTGGACGACCCCACGGAGGGCTTAACCCTCCTGCATATTGGCTCATTAGAGGGGATTTGAAGCTTCTCTGCCACATGCTCCCACAAACGGAGAACTTCCCCTCGGGCAAAAACAAGCTTCCTGACAGCAGGCCCGGTCTGCGATGGACGCCAGGCCAAAGGGAGAGAGACTCAGAATTATACTCTGTGTGTGTGTGTGTGTGTGTGTGTGTGTGTGTGTGTGTGTGTGTGTGTGTGTGTGTGTGTGTGTGTGTGTGTGTGTGTGTGTGTGTGTGTGTGTGTGTGTGTGTGTGTGTGTGTGTGTGGTGAGAGACGGTGTGTAGGTGTGTTTATGCATAAAATGTGTTTGGATGTACTTGTGTGTGTGTGTGACCGAGAAAAGGTTTGTAGGTGTGTGTATATTCACATGCACAAAATCAGTTGGGATGTATTTGTGTGTGTTTGAGAGAGAAGGTGTGTAGGTGTGTGTTAATTCACATGCACAAAATGTGTTGTATATAATGTATTTGTGTGTGTGTGTGTGTGAGTCTGTTTATGTATGCATGCATGCTTTGCGCTTGCCTCATCCGCCCCCGGCAACATTTGGAGCGAGTCATCGAACACAGTGAGAGAAAAATGAATTGATTGAAGAAAAAAAGAATCCTATGCTGGACCAATGCAAGTCCCACACCAAAGACATCAATAACAGCGCTTTTGCAGAAAGCGCTGTTGCTCTCCTATATTAGAAAACAGCCGAGTGGTCGGTTTCCCTTTAATATTTTCTGCGTCCATGGAATATATCCCTCTTAAAGGGCAAAATTCAACCTCAAGGTTGCTGAGTATGACCACATTTGCCGTTGAAGCCCAAGGCGTACCAACAGTGTTGGAACATACCATTAAACAAGGGACAGCATAAACAGTAAAAGCATACACGTTCTCCCTTCACTGGTATAATAATGAAAATAAATGTTGTCAATGATGACCAAATGTCCATTGTTCATTTGGCCGAATGACCTCAATAATATTCATCAGACTGTATTGATTTGATTTCTATTCCTATTCAACCGAGCCTCTGTCTGCGGAGGTGTTCATGTCGGTTTTCCTCTAATTAGATTGGCCCCTAATGTCAGGGCCTGCACTGGGGCCAGTAAGGATTAGAAGCTTGGAATTACATCCGCAGCCAATCCCATCAGCCAGCCTAAATCGGGGGAATAGGGTGTTTTTGTGTGTATGTGTGCACGTGCGTGTCGTTTGCATCTGAGTTAGGATGTAGAAGCGGTACCTACAAAGGTACCGAACTAGTAGTAGTGTGAGGTAAGGGCCAGGTAAGTGATCCTCACCCTCGAAGCTTGCATGAGTTGACGATGTGGTGATGTGATGAGGAGGTAACGATGAGATGATGAGAATGTATAATTGGCCTTGTCTTCCATTGGTTAACATCGTTCTTCTCTGCTCTCAACTAGACTAGTGAAATGAATCTCTTCGCGCGTGTGTGTGTGTGTGCGCGTGTGTGTGTGTGTGTGTGTGTGTGTGTGTGTGTGTGTGTGTGTGTGTGTTTGTGTGTGATTCATAGCAGTCCCTCAGGGACTGCATGTGCTTTATGCATCTCTCACTGTCCTCTGGGATAAACTGAAAAAAAAACTCTTCTCTCTGATCTCACACACACACACACACACACACACACACACACACACACACACACACACACACACACACACACACACACACACACACAGACACACATACACACACAGAGGAGCGAAGAGACTCATAACACTAGTCTAGTTAGATGCGATGGAACAGCAAATGTCAAAACGTGAAACAAAGCTCTGTGAGAACGTCTTGCTCCTCGTCTCTGTAATATTCTTCCCTGTCTCCGGAACACGCTTCCTGTCATTATGAGCGCTGGTCCTCCTGCTCTGTCGGCGCGCCGCCGCTGCGGTATGTGCGTGCTCACACTGCATGGCGCAAAAGGGGGTTTGACTCCAGATTGCACCACCGTCGTCCTGTTGTCTGCCACCGTTAATGAAACGGTTTGGGGCTAATGGCGGAGAGGAGAGAGCAAACGCTCTAATCACCGACGCCACACCGCTGTGATTATACACACAGTGCTAGAAAAACCACCCGGCAACTGTGCCGAGCGCTTCTCCTCCCGCTGTCTTCTGGTTGCTGCTCTGCCTTCGTCTTCGCCGCTGGTGTGTTGACAGCCTGTTAAGAGCTACACAGGAATAGAACGGATCTGAAGTGCTTGGATGTTGTCGGCTAACAGCTGGCAGACGATAACCCGGCACCCCTCCCTCGGCTGGGGGGTTATCAGGTTGGAAGGTCTCTGGGAAGAAAAAAACAGGCCAAGCGATACCTGCCTGTTTAGAGCGAGTTTTTCTATTTACTTCCTGTCTCGAAACCTCCTGCAAATTATTGATTTCCTGGAGGAAGGCGTGCTGGAGAAACACGGCAACAGCACTCGCACTCTTGTCAGAGTTTGTTGTGTTTGTTGTTTGGGGTGGTTTTTTTAACTTATTGAATTAGATCGAGTTTCAGTTCACAGAGTTGACGTGGGGAGCAGAGATTTAACTGTCCAGCTTCCTGGCCTAGATAAACACACGCACACACACTGTGAATACAGACATGCACCTCGCTAGTGTTGTTAGCGCCTATAGGAGACGACGGTAGTTCATCCAGCATGCTGAGGCAGGAGTGAGATCCAGAATTGCTGTGCCGGCACTTGAGTAAACTCAAGGAGTGATGGTATTTTGTATGCCTCACATGCTGCAGTACTGCCTAGCATTACCTTTGAATTCTACTTTTTCCCCTTCAAACAGCATGGACTTCTGTATGCATTTTTTGTTACGCAATATGCTTCAGCACCATTGCCAATCCAGATCCAAATCCTTTTTTGGCAAATCAAGTACTTTATGTTATTGAAGACCATTTCATCTGGCCAGTGTTTGTCCAGTGTCGACATGCCACCAGGCCAACCCCCACCAGCGGATCATAGTTTGCAGTCCAGCGAGGGGACCCAGGGCATCTTGGGTAGCCAGAGAAAGATTGGTGGAAAACCCATTTCTGAAGTGGATTTGTGCCCTTGTAATCCCGATTAATTTTGACCCGTTGTGCTCATTTTAAACAGCGCATTACAGTAAGCGTGAACACAGCGCGCTCTGGGGCGAAACCGGGAGCTTAGCGGCTTTGCAGGGCTTAGCTGCAGATGGCATTTTAAGCCGGACTTAATAAATTGTTTCCATTAAACTTACCGGCCCACACATACAGGATTAGACCGGCGCAACAAAGGAAGGAGAGAGTGTGTAGACGGGGAGGGAAAGAAAACACTGACTCCATGTTAAACTGTCTTTCTCTCAGTCTCTCTCAGTCTCTCTCTCAGTCTCTCTCTCAGTCTCTCTATCGCTCTCTCTCTCTCTCTCTCTCCCTCCCTCTCTCCCCCTCTCTCTCCCTCTCCCTCTCTCTGGGATGAAAGGGTTACTGCTATTGCGTTTGAATGTGAATAGAAAACCCACACAGGGCCAATCTCGGGCCGCTGTCAGGGATGTCGGACCAATTCCCCCTAATTGACGTGGAGGCAAACAAACCGAAAAAAAGATGCATAAACCATTTAGCTTGGCAGTGGATTTAGACTTGATCCTCCTAGTGTTTACATACAAACATGGTTACCAGTGGATTTCAGGAAGCCCATATTATGGCCTTTTTTATGGAGTCTTACGCTCGTAGATCCATCTTTGCTATTGTCCAAAATCAATCCCTCACAGACTGTGAAGTAAAACCCAGTTTCTCCACCCGCTCCTCCCCCCTCGCCCTCCCCCTTTATTCTCTCCCCCCGGCTGGCCCCGGCCTCCATCCACGCCCCGCTGTGCTCTGGCCCTGCTCCCTAAGCTCTCATTATGTGCTCCACAGTTCAGGGTCCCACCGCGACCGACCGCTAATCAACAGCCCCTGTCTGCAGACCCCCCTCCTCTCAAGGGCTGCTGCCGAGGGGGGCTTTGTTCTGCCG
Organism: Gadus chalcogrammus; assembly: GCF_026213295.1. Classification (NCBI taxonomy): domain Eukaryota; kingdom Metazoa; phylum Chordata; class Actinopteri; order Gadiformes; family Gadidae; genus Gadus; species Gadus chalcogrammus. The sequence continues at coordinate 8,138,220 of NC_079417.1, forward strand.
CTCTTTGCCGCATGTCAATGAAGAAGAGCTATGGGCCTCCTCCTCTTCCTCCTCTTCCTCCTCTACCACCTCCTCTTCCCCCTCTTCATCAGCTTCCTAGTCCTCCTCCTCTACCGCTGCAGGCACTTCTCCAAGTGCCCTGTGGGTCGGCCGTTGCTGCACCGTGGCACTAGCCCCTGCAAGCTGCAGCAATCGTACGGAAAAAACCCAGCCGCAATCTCACTGCATTATGGAGTAGGCATGGAGGAGGTGGAAGAGAGATTGGCAAGGTCAGGGGCAGGGAGGGGAATTAAGGGCAGCCGGTAAGCAGGGAGGGGCAGGCGGGGTGGAGCAGGGTGCATGTTTGTATTCAGCAGGCGGGGCCCTCCTCTGGCCAGGTCACGGTGATGTATCGCTCACCCCTGGCCGTGCCGGCCCTCACTGTTTGTGGCCCCTCGCCCATTAAATAATGAATGGAGGTTGACCTTCTGACCAGCTAATCAGCCTTTTTTTTATGCCGTTTTGTATGCCGGTGATATAACGGGTCGAGTCAGACCGGATTGTAGGTGGAGGGAGAGCGAGGGTAGCTGGCTGGTGGGAAGGACAGGAGGTTGGGGGGGGGGGGTTTCTCTGGCTCCAGGCCTGCCAGATTAGCTGGCGGTGGAATTAAACGCAAACCGTCAACGCTGAGGAATCTAAGCCTGGTACAGCTCGACTCTGCGCCCCTCTGTGATTTGTTTGACAGGGCACAGCCTTCTCACTGGGGAGACTCTTTCCCTTTGCAGTCAGGGGGCCGATGGGGCTGTGTTGACAGAGTGCTTATTGCAGAGGTTTCTGTGGGGCGTTGGCTGTCCAGGCAAACATGGGACAGTCGCACTGTGTTCGGTGTGGTTTCTATGAGCTCTGAGGCAACACTTCTGGATGTAGGGCGTCGTGTTGCCACACTGCTCTCCGTTCGCAAACAAGTTTTCACATTTGGATGAAGTTCAATTCAACATACAAATTAGTTATTTCATCTAGTTTTTATGTGGTGAGCAAGAGGGTGTAGTTTCTTAGCAGCTTTAGCTCACTGATAAAGTAACGACATTAAAGTGCGTTATTATTTTTCCAGGAGGAGTGCTTAATATTGTGCAGTGTCCTAGCACTGCCATATGAGCTGGGTGATTTGCTGTGGATGGAAGTGGCTGGTATTAAATGTTTATTTTATTGGTAGTACTAATGCTGTATGGACAGCCACACAGGTTTGAGTGATGAAAATACACAGGTGGAAGGCAGCAGAAAAAGACGTGTTTAGTTATTAATTGAGCCATTACAGGCAGAGATTGCCTTTTTGATTTAAGGCAGGAAGCGGGCTTCAGGGACAACGAAAGCAATTACAGAAAATCCCAGCATGCACTTCAGCTGCCCATCGTTTTACCTTGTGCTGTGAAAGATGAGATAAAGGGGGAATAAAATACAGAACGCTATGTATGTTACATTGCAGCTTTCCATAAATTATTTGAATTCTTCTTAAATATTTATGGCATTTAAAATTATGATTAAATTGTCATGCGGTATTCATGGGGTAGGAAAGGTCCTTCAAACAGACAAAACTGCATTCCACAATCCCTCAATAGAGGGGTGAGGGAATACGTTTGCTCTTCTATTCTAATGTAGAAAGTGTTGTCGGGCTGTGCTGGTCCTTTTGGAGATGGCTTTTTTCTTAGGACCAAAAATGACACGATTAGAAATTGGTTTCTCTCTGTGCAATGCAATTAACAGGCCTCTTATGCTGTCGATATGTCCCACTGTCCCTTAGCGCGCACTCTGGGGTCTTTAGACACGCTCTTAGATCCATTAGAAAGCCCCTGACTCTGTACAAAGGTCTTGCTGTGTTGCTGGCTTTGCTCCCACCTCCAAGTAGAAAATGCATTAAGTAGTCAAAGCAATTTCCCCCCAAAGTGCCCACCAAAGATATTAAGGGGGATAAAAGTGAAAAAAATCTGCGATTAACCTATACCTATTATATACCACACCTGAGCTGGTTTTTTGCTATGGGATTGCCAGATACATTTCCAGCACACCCCTGGCCTGTCCAAGCATGTCATTCCAATCACCTTTCACCCCTCTCTTTTCTGCTATCAACACTCCAGCGCAACAAATCAGGAACAGAAATAAAAGTGCTTGTTCTCTGTTGGTATGGCCGAGAGATGACACATCCTTACATATCAGCCGACTGAGCAATTGACCGCCCAGCCAAGCTTAAGGACTACTGAGGGTGTCTAACCTGTCACCCACTCCATTCGTTCTCAGTCATCAAGGGAAGAACAAGCGAAATAGATGAGGTCTTCTTGCACCGAAGCCATTATGGCACAGCTCCGAAAAGAAAGCAGTGGTTCAGTACATCCTAACGTATCTTTAGGCCACTAGAATCCCTGCAAAGGAACGACTGTGCTGAACCCAAGCGCTCGCTAGGCAGGCGCCTTCCTGGGGCCTGGCTCACTAACTGATTCACTAAACCCCAGGGCTTAGGCCTTGGCAGAGAGCTCATGCCTCTCCGATGAGCGTAGGAGATCAGAGGGTCCCTCCCTGACAGGGAGAGGGCTTCTCTGGAGATAAGCTGATGTCCCTCTGGCTTGACAAGCTGACTCGTGGGTACCCCACCGTCCACCGTCCACCCTGCCCCTGTAGTTTTTTTTTGGTTGCAACATATAAAGGAATGACTCTAGAGAAGGCACTAGCTCCCATTTCTTTCATAGTTACTCCTCTTCTTCCTCCTCCACACACACACACACACACACACACACACACACACACACACCACACACACACACACACACACACACCAACACCACACACACACAACACACACACACACACACACACACACACACACACACACACACACAACAAGCTCTGTGTGGAAGGCATTAGCATTGTTTATCTGAAAGAGCGTATGAGCTGCATCTTATCGGCGCTGTCAGGCTTTTAATGTGACTGTGTGACGCCCACAATGGCCGGGGCCGTTTCGGATTTTTGTCCTTTATTCCTGGCTTCACAAATGTTGCCCCCCCCCCCCCCCCCCCATTTGTCATAAGAATCTCTTTCCTCCCCCGCTAGAGCCTCCGTTTTGAGCAGTTCACAACCAATGTTGTTTGCAGATGACGGCGTAATGTTCGTTGACAAAGGCAGATGGTTAGCAATTGTGGCCAAACACGCCGGTTGGATGATGTCTGATCGCTGGCAGGGGGACAGTCGTCAGCCTAGATGGATATTACAAACACGCTTGTAATGGATTTGACGTTTTGGGAAGCAGTTCACACAGGATTATGAAGATGGGAAACGCATTGCCAGAGACAGGACGGATGTAAAGTGCTTCTGATTCCCTCAAGGACAAGGACATCCACGCGTATAGGATAGAGCGCCAGAGAGGATTCTGGGAAGATAAAAGCCAATCTCAGGAAGCATAGACCCCTAATCAAGCTTGTCTGCTAAATTAAGTCATTTTTATAGAATGCAGCTGGTGCTCCGATTTTTATCATTATTTCGCCCATTTCCATTTTTCTTACACACGTCTGTTGTAACACAATGTTTGATAGATAAATTGATAGAACATTAAATATTCAACACAATGATGCCAAAGTTATCTTTGAATGTCATATTTGCAAACCTTTTGTTAGTGGCCCTCTATAGACAGTGTGTCTGGGTTCACACCACAGGATTGGGCCAAATAGGCTTAAAGTTTGGTGATAGACCCTGAGCTATTAGCCTTGAACTTAAATCATGGCCAAAAGAGTAATCCAACACGGCCACCAAGAAAGAAATAGCCTTTGGACCTCCTCTCCATCTGGCCGACAGAGACGTAAATTGGCCTTGTGTTTTGTGGCGAGACTAGCGGTAATACTTTGAGACACTTCTGGGGCCCCACATTTCGGATTTCAGTGGTGCGGCGGTGGGGGGGGGGGGGGGGGGGGGGGTCCTCTGTTTGAGTGTTGATTTTGGCTACCTACCTGCATATTCCCTGCACTGGCCACTGGTGTGTGGCTCCCCCTCTAACGACCTCTCACATTAATGTGCCATTTAGCCCCGGCAAGGGCTACCAGCGCCCTGGCTGTTGGTTTTGCGCTGTCAGGGAGCAGCAGAACCGAGGATCTCATGGCTGTTTGCTTTGGAAGACAGGGACAGTGAGACACCCAACACCATGTGACCTATGGAATAATCCATGGGCGTCTGTGCATAAATTGCATGCAGTGTGTTTCGCCTCGTAAAGCTTGTGTGTGTCCTGGGGTTTTTCACTGGGGTTTTTCAGCAGTGGGGGTGATGGAGAGTGCATCTGCGTCAGCTGCAGCGCACAGCATTAATCTTGATGGCCTAGCGTAGAATCAGCCCTAATCCAGGTGATAGGTACCACCTGAGCCCCTAGACAAGGAGGGACGGAAAACTCCCTTTCAGATATAACACTCGTAGAACAGAGTGATTATAGCCCTACAGAAGATTCCTGGTATTGTCTGTTGAGGAGTGACAGGGTAATTTTGTGGAATCAAAATGTTGGTGTGGTTGGGGTGGATTTGCTAGAACCTCTCATTTGTTCTGCCGGCTCATGCGATTTTGTTGTGTACTTTGAAAATTGAAAATCTGTCTACCTGGAAAACAAAGCAACAAATGATGATTAAAGGATTAGGCGATAGCTAAATTGCTGTTTTGGCAATTCCACTTTTCCCTAAAAGTATTTTCTTTGATTGCTCAAGCAATTTGGTTTGATCACGAGTAAAAGTTTTTACCTATCGGACCGACAATAGGTAGACAAATTATTTTAGAAAGAAATATCGATTTGAGATGCATCATTTGTGTATGTGGCTTCTTGACTGCGTAACCAACCCCTGTGTGTGAGTGTGTGTGTGGTTTGGGTTGGTGTTGTGTGTGTGTGTGTGTGGGTGTGTGTGTGTGTGTGGTGGTGTGTGTGTGTGTGTGTGTGTGTGTGTGTGTGTGTGTGTGTGTGTTATTGCGCTCTGATCAGATCACAGCTGGATCAGTGGTGTCAGCTGATCAGCCCCCCAGGTCGGGACCTGAGTATTGTCGCCATTAGTTTTCCTGACACTGCTCTTAACCTTCCATCTCTCTATCGTCCACCTTATTAACTTCCACCTCTCAGTCACTCCCCAGCCTCTATCCTACTCCCTTCCCTTGCTCCTATCCTTTACTTCCTTAGCCTCTCTCCTTTAGTTTCCCTCCCTACTCCCCTCCCTCCAACCCTCTCATGTGTATCTCTGTGGGTCCTTCCCCCCCCCCCCCAGCAGACACACATCACCTACCTCTGTAATCAGGAATGATGGATTGGAAGCCAGGAAGGACTTTGTGTGTTTGCAAACCCGATACCCCCATTGAATCCCCCGATCCTCTTCTCCCCTTGGCTGGTGGTGGTGTTGATGGTGGGGTGGTGGTTGTGGCGCTGGTGGTGGGGGTGGGGGTGGCGGTGGGGGTGGGGGTGGTGACGGCGGTGGTGGTGGGGGTGGTGACGGCGGACATGCGGGGAAAATCCAAACAAACCGAGAAGCCTTTTGTGTGTTTGTCTTGCTAAGCTCTGCATGAGAGTTATTCCAAACATCTGCACATCGGGCTGCTTAAGTATGTCCTCACTCTTGACAAGCAAGTCAATGCCAAAGGGGAGAAAAAAATAAAAAATATAGAAATACTGCAGGACTGGAAGACACTCTGATGTCTTGGGGCTGTCATTCTGCTAAACTCCCCCCCAGACATGACTATCTCACTCCCAGGAAATGGGTACATAGCCTGCTAAGGACTAGGCAGTCATGATGGCTTGGAGCCATTCGTTCAGACGAAAGATGGCGACCCTGGCCCAGTCACAAGCAGCTGGTGGGTGTCCATCTGCGGGCCTAATTACCCAGCAGCCTCCATGGAGCAGCTTAGCGCTGGTCTCATCTGAACACTGGGTATGCCTATAAACCAGCTGCTGATTGCTCCACAGTGTCCATACCCGGCAGTGGGATCCTTCAGAGCAGTGGACAGTTGGGATAAACACGTGAAACCTGGGTTTTCAAGTGTCCTTCAGAGTTTCACTGTATGCTAACATTAGCTTGCTTATGCTCAGAGGCTTTGTATACAAATCTCTACTGTGATCTGAAATGAAGGACAGAGGTCTATTGGCATCGATGGCCAACCCTTACGTTTTGGATTAGGTCTGTATTATATTTTGTTTATCTCGCCCTATAATGAAATACCTGACAATGGATTATTTTCCCATCTGCAGAAGTTGTATTGTGTATATTGACATAACATAGTTAAGGCTAGATAGGCTTTTTGCCTTGCTTTTCTCTCGGCTTACCAAACAGCAGGAGCTTGGGCCTGTGAGAACAGGGCAACACCATATGTAAACATGACGTTAAATTGTGGGGGCTGATGAATGATCCATCCATGACTGCTTCAGGCCGTTGCTGATAGAGAGGCTTGTTTCTCTTTGTGGCCCTGTGATCCCTATTGAATCCCACTAGCCTGCGTGGTGCACAGGTTGGAGCCGAAGCATTCTTGCTTGTCAGTTGAGATTACCTGGTAGTTACTGGGGGCCTGTGTGCTACGATGTATTTGCATGAAAACAGGTGGGTATCTGGAGAAACATCTTAGTCAAAGCTACAGCTTGTGACACCCAAAGCCACGGAGTGCAGTGGGCCGGCCGGGCGCCAGAGGAAAGCTGATATGATGCGGGGGGGGGGAGATGTTTGTCCTGCTCTTTTCATGGTGTTGAATGGCTGTGACTGCGTTCGTCAAAACAGTGAACGGAGGGGCCTGGAAAACGCTTAGTGGCTGTCAGCCGCCGATTGTTGCTCGAAGGGGTGAAAACGGAGACGAGGAGGAGCGGAGGCGTATGAGTAAAGCACGCTTACGGTTTCAGCTCCACCGTCATGCCACTTAGCATACGTTGAAGGATTTTCACCCGTCCATCCCCGTAGCATTGAGAAGTAATCAGTTAGGCCCTGAAAGATAATAGTGTTGCTACTTAGCCACATGTGGGCTTTTTTAAGCAGGCTCATACTCGAAATTCCACCTTTTGTTTTGCCTTTTTCTGAGTGCTGCATTTAAGCCAGGATTCCAAGCCCATCACTGTACTTCTGCTGTATTATTTTCTTTGCCTCTCTTCCTCTTGTACCTCTCGTTCATTTCTCTCTTCCTCTCCACTCTCTCCGTGAATCGTGAAAAGCAGCTGGTGGCCCTAATAGAGGATGCTTTCCTGTGGAGAAACCCGAGCAGCATTGTTCAGGTTGTTACGGCGCTCCGGCGAGCCTAAGTGAAGCTGACTGGCTGCTTAAGAAGCACAGCCCACACCGGGCTACTCCCGTGGCCTCCTGCGGTGAGGGACTCTGAAAGGGAGTCACTGGAGGTACAGAGGGGGCCCCCGGTGAGCCAGCCCACCAGCGGTCCTCCTGCTCTCCGCGGCGGGCGTGACGGGAGGTGGGAGTTAAGTCCTTTATTAGAAGTGGCAGGCGTTGTCTCCAGCCGCCGCGATAATTGCAGCGCCATGTCGGCCGCCGTAATCAATCAGGACAGCTGCCGCCACGGTGCCGCGGTCGGCCTCGCCGACGTGTAGCGCTAATTAATGAAATGATAAGGACGCTGCACACGGCCCTGCCAAAACAACCGCCGCCGGATTGGCTTCCTCCTCGCCCCCTTTTTTTTTCTTCCTACCCCCCCCTACTCCTCTCTCATCTCACACACTTTTACACTCCTGTCTTTCGGTTGGGTGGCGCTGGTTCCAGGGGTGACTCTGCGGGGTGAAGACCGGGGTCCCCGGGGGGATGGCCCGGGGTCAACGACGGTGAAAAGGGGTCACATTCCCGGCTGACAGGGTGGGCCACGTCGGAGGAGACGTTAGACTTGAGCGTTTCCGTGGAGAGCTCCGAGATGGTCTTCTGTTTCATTCAGGAAAGCCCAGCAGCACTGACCTTCAGTGACCCGCTGGCTGGAGAGTGATTGCTGGCCCGAAGCCAATGAGCCGTCTTAACAAAGCATTGCCCGCGGGGTCGGGGATAGTGACCCGAAACAGGAAGACGATTCCTAAGAGTGGAGGCTTCTTACCGTCTGAGAAGAGCCAAGAGATCATTGTGCACAATGTGTACACAACATACAAAAGCTTATTTTTTATATAATCATAATAGTGTATCGGCCAATTTTAATAATAAGCATTGACTTGCACCTCGCTGCTGCGACCAATGTTCCGAAACACAAAGACGGCGTATGTATCCTGCACCATATGGCTGGCCTTTGATATTTTGGAGGCTGATATCGGGAGGAAAAACACAGCATTAATCCCACCTTCCCCACAGCTGCCCTCGGCTGCCAGCTCTTTGAAATGAACATCAGGTCTTCTCGGTGTATGCCTGGGCTTTGACTGTAAATGTGTGAGAGCTTAACACATATCCCTTCTGCCCACCATCCCTTCCCTTTGTTAGCCGCAGAGCAGAGGAGAAGAAAAAAGAGGACTAATTGAAAGATGGCAGCTGTCCCCGCGGTCTCGCTAGCTTGGCCAACGCTCCCCTCGATCCATTCCTTCCCCCATTAACATCCCGGATTGATCTGGAAAAAGTTCCACTCCATGGCCTCTATGACCACCATCTTGGAGAAGGTGCCCAAGGCAGTAGGAATAGATTTGTTTTTCTCAGTATTTTTTATTACTAGAAAGGCGATTCGCTGCCGACCAGCTCCTTCTGTTCTCCACATTCAAAATACCCCCTGCCGCCCCCCCCACCCCCGCCCCCCCGCCAGTGAACGTTGAATACCTCACAGCAGTGAAGTGTGGATTGCCAAGAGTGAGGTTTCCTGCCATCTGCCAGTATCTGGTACAACCATCTCCCACAACCACAAGCCGCTCTTGAGACAAAACCTGGCTCTTGTCTCGATCGCCTGCCTAGGATAGGTTTCAAATCCGGACTGTTGGTTCAAGCTCAACGTCAAAGAATATGTTTTTTTCTTTCATATCCTGCCAACCAAAGCCAGAGAGAGACGAGAGATCGAGGAAGGGCACGTTTACCACACCCTGATTCTGCATCCTGCAACGTCTTTCACGGAGACCTGCTGCTTATTTTAAATATCTATCCATTTTACTTGTCCTGGTCTTATCAGCACTTTGAATGTTTACGCTTTTGCAAAACAATGAAGCGAGCCAACCACCAAATTTGCCTGGAAAATGAGTCCACCCGGCGGCCTTGCATTCCTCTCCCGTCCCGCAGACCACACAGCCTCAACCCTCCCTTGTCGCATTCAGAATTTGCATCTCCTCGTATCTGATCTGAAAAGCCTATTTGCATACCGTTTCTATTTCCCTGTCCGTTGTATACACTGCCGCCGGCCTCTGCGGCGGCCCAGGTAATTCATCAACACTGTGCCGGCATTTACATTCGCAGCACAGTTCTGTTGATGATTCTGTGTAGGAGGCGGAATGAAGCAGAGTCTCCGGAGCAGGGTGTCTCATTCGGGTGACAGCCAAGTTCATGCGCAGGTGGGCCAAATGAGGTTGCACGGGGAGAAAAAATGTGAGAAAAGCCCTGTTTGAAAGAGAACTTTTTTTCAGTGATTCTATCAAAGCCAAGACATTTTGAGTTAAGAGGTGAGCCAATGTTTTTGTGAATGAATCCCTTTATCTCAACAGTTTGGGAGCTTGTAATTCCATCATACATGATTGCACTTGACTTTATTTGTACTTGCTTTCCACGGTCTGCCTCCCGGTGTAAACAGAGAACTCTAGTTAACCCCCGGGCCATATTTTAGTGCTACTTAATAGCTATAGTAAGCTGCCACCTTATCCCCCTGGTTAATGACAGCAATCCAAGGGCCAGGCGCTTCAAATCCATCCCCAGCCCGACCATCTGGCTGCTTAGAGACCCGAAGAGGCCTGCCGTCGCTGCCAGCTGGCCAGATGTTCCACTGGGACACAATGGAGGGTCAGGCCTGAAGGAGAACGGGGATCAGAACAGCTGTGCAGCGACACCAAGCGACATCCCCAGGCCCCGCTGGTCGTATCAGTCATGGCAAAGACATCCCGGTCCCCTTAACCCCCCAATCAGCCGCCGCCCCACCCCCTCCCTGCTGCGCCGGCAGCCGCCACCCGACCCGGGATGATACCGCACACGGCAAGTGCTCCCAGGGAGGGCTCCGAATCCCCTGAGTAAGCACGGGCCACAGGAACAACTATAAAAAGATCAATACTGTGATGAGATGTCATCTGGTGAGCAGGCCTGCCAACACCCCCCCCACCCGTTCCCTGCCCCCCCCCCCCCCCTGGGGAACGTCCCTGTCTCCGTGTTGCCCTCCACTCTCCCCCAGCTCCCCCACAAGCCGGGCTTGCCTCCAACCTGCCTGACTCACTCTCCCACCATCTGCTTTGGGCCCCTGCAGGGCAGCGATCCACCGAGAAGCTGCTTTGAATTGAGTGCGAACGTCGGTGAGGTATTTGTCTCGTTTGACAGTCCGTCGCTCGGATGGTGGCGGAGGAGTGGATTGAGGAGGAGAGGGGTAAAATGAAACAAAAAGGAAAGGGAAAAATAATGCAACAATGGCAACTTTGACAGTTTGTTGGTGGTGGTGGTGGTGGGGGGTGGGGGGGGGGCACAGGTTGACAGCTGTGAGGTTATTTTTTGCATCGAGGGAAGCGTTACCTGTTGCTGCACGGAGCCCTACGACATTCCTGACATCTTGTCATCCTTGCAAGTTTGTTTACTCTCAAAATGGGTGCCCGTAAAGGCTGGAGAATATTTAAATGAGGAAGCAAATTAGGGGCCACCATAGTGTATTCTTCAGCCACTGGCGCTTTTGCTTTGTTGTTCATTCCATTTTATTGAATTAAATTCTTCCAGGTTTGTTTTTGTTTTCGTTTTTTTCTTCTTTTCCTTTATTTGTTATAGTTTTTCCGCCGCCCCGTGTACAGCACTGCACCAGACTGCCACACCACTCTAATAACATTCAAATAGCAAGGGTGCTCATGGGCGCTTGGGGGACGCTGACCCACGCAGCATCTTCTCCTCAAACAAATATATGTGTGTATTTCAGGTTCGAAACCCCATGTCCACAGTGCTCATCGCTGCCGTACTTCCCTTATCCGCTCATTAATGTCATGTGTTTGCATAAACTCTAAAAAAAAAAGTACCTCTGACCAGTTCATTCATGATATACAAGTTGCACTTTTTTTCAAGGGTTTAACCGATCTTGACAGCCTGTTACCATGGTTACAAAACTGAATTCCCCCTCCGGTCATATTTAATTGAAAACCGCACACCAGAGCACAACATTAAGCATGTAACATTGTTGTGTTGTGAAAGGAGCCACTGAGCTAATGTAATCTTATATTTTGCTCAATGAATCTGGTCACCACATGAATTGAAAGCTTTCTCTCCTTAATTCTGCTTCCCTGGTGTGTGTGTGTGTGTGTGTGTGTGTGTGTGTGTGTGTGTGTGTGTGTGTGTGTGTGTGTGTCTGTGTGTCTGTGTGTCTGTGTCTGTGTCTGTGTCTGTGTCTGTGTCTGTGTCTGTGTGTGCGTGTGTGTGCTTGTGTGGGGCCGAATATTCATGTATGGTCTACCAGTGTGCACGGTAAACTAGTGTGTATATTCGTGTGTACGTGTGATACGGCAGTCTGTGCGTATGTGGCAGTGTGTGTGTGTGTGCATGTGTCTGGCCCGGGTAGGGGGATTTTTAATGAGGGATAGTCTGGCCTGAGCAGATCCCTCCTCCCTCCATTACAGCCCATTAGAATCATCATTAAGACGGGACGCTGCTCGCCGCTCCCTGGCTCCCAGCATTAGTATAGGGAGCCCCTCTCTATCTCCTAGTGGCGGCAGCACGGCCTCCCACAGCATCGCTGCATCCTCCCATATTGTGTCTGGGAGGACAGGTTGCCACAGCAACATCTTGCCGAGGGCGACATTTCGATTGTGGAGGCTGGCCCCTCTCTCTCTGTCGGTCGCTTTCTCTCTCTCTCTCTCTCTCTCTCTCTCTCTCTCTCTCTCTCTCTCTCTCTCTCTCTCTCTCTCTCTCTCTCTCTCCTCTCTCTCTCTCCTCTCTCCTCTCTCTCTCTCCTCTCTCTCTCTCTCCCTCTCTCCTCCTCTCTCCCTCTCTCCCTCCTCTCCCTCTCTCTCCTCTCTCTCTCCCTCTCTCTCTCTCTCTCTCTCTCTCCTCTCTCTCTCTCTCTCTCTCTCTCTCTCTCTCTCTCTCTCTCTCTCTCTCTTCAAGGCACCATGATTTCTATGTAAAAACCCAAACACCTCCTGCCTGCACCACTGCCAACACGTGAGCATAGAATTCATCGAATTTTAAATAAATTCAAAACTCTGCCTTTTATAGTGTCCCCTTTCCTTTTTTTTTTTTTCATAAAAAGGGTGCTCGCATCCTTCAAAGTGGAAGCAGGCCTTTTAATAGGCGCTGGATATTCCATTAAGCGGCAGCATGTCGCGCTCCCTCTGTTGTGATGGGGGCTCCAGGGCTCTTCACGCTCTCTACTGCTGTCGAGGGCGCCCTGTGGGAGCTTTTTTAATTGAGGCACGAGTTACAGTCATCCGAATTGACTGTTAAGTCTTACTACACCCGCCGCGCTAGATTAAAACCGCTCCGAGAGCCCCCGCGTCTCTGGCGTTCTCCCTCTTTATCCCTCTCTCTCGCTCTCTCCCGTCTCTCTCACTCCTCTCGTCTAACCCACTCGCTCCGGCAGTGAACTTCCTCCCCCTGCGAGATAGTCTTTTGCATGCGGCACAGCTTCCGCAGCGCTTAAGTGGATTTTGTTTTGCCGCCGCCAGCTTTTGACAGTGTTCAGAAGCACCGCTGGAATGTATCGCTTAAAGTTGTCAAAAGTTCCTTCCTAACTTAATGCCCTGGGAGTCTGGGTGTGTGTGTGTGTGTGTGTGTGTGAGTGTGTGTGAGGGTGTGTGAGGGCACTGGGACGGGGCTGGAGCGGACGGGCAGGCTGATACGTCCTCCGTGTGATGGAGGGATGGGTCGTTCTGTGTCTAGATAGCTAAGATAACTATTGTGGCAGGGGAGGCGGTGAAACAAAAAAGGGGCTGTGATCCGTCTTCGGAGCACAATGGAAAGATAATTATTTCATGCCAGATTGCGTGCTCAGCAAAGGCCCGGAATAAGGGGTCGACATTTAACTTTAATTAGCTGTGATTTATTCATACTGACTGGATCGCCGGCAGAAATTGGATCATCTGATTATAGCGGAGCATGAAAATGACCTGATTAAACACAACCTAGAGAAGGGAGAGAGGAGCCTTGGGTCAGGGGACCCGTGGAAACAATGCTGCCACTATCCTGGAGACGTAGCCTCCACTCTGCTGGTGCTTCGCTCATTTCCTCTCATTTCATCCAGGAAGTGTTCGTAATCACAGCTTACCACTTTTTTCCAAAGTGACAGACTTTTGTTTTTAAACATAATCAACATAATGCATACATACATACGTACGTACATACATACATACATACATACATACATACATACGTACGTACGTACATACATACATACATACATACATACATACATACATACATACATACATACATACATACATACATACATGCATGCATGCATGCATGCATACATACATACATACATACATGCATGCATACATACATACATACATACATACATGCATGCATGCATGCATACATACATACATACATACATACATACATGCATGCATGCATGCATACATACATGTATGTAGGTAGAGCTTAGGGCATTTTGCTTCGGAACGCTTGTACATACACCACTGATATTAGGGCTTGATCCCAGAACCTTCCAACTGGGAGTCCCTACCCCCTTAACGCTCGACTGTACCGCCCCTTCCCCTTCTCACAGTGTTCTTCCCCTCTGTCGTTTGTGTTTGTTCAGGTGTGCCAGCGAATGAGATTCCGGAGCCCAAAAAGACCTGCAGCTCGGCCAAGGTCTCGGGGCTCCAACGCAGCCAGGAGCAAAGCATCGGCCAGGTGCCCTTCTCCCCGCCGGCGCCCAGCCCCACCCCGGCCTCCGCGCCTACGGGCTCCCCTGCGCCCGCCGCCGCCGCCGCGCCCCCTCCTCCAGAGCCCCCCCGGGCCCGGCTCCCCTCGCCGCCGCCGCTCAGCGTCAAGAAGAAGGAGCTGCAGCCGCAGCAGCAGCAGCAGCAGCAGCCGCCGCTACAGCAGCTGCTGCGACCCCCGTCGGTCCCTTCCACCCCGCCGCTGTTGAGGGCTCCGCCCCACGGCCACGCCCTGCCTCACCCGCACTCTCACCCTCACCCTTCTCACGCCCACCCGGACTCCCGCCTGCTCCCGCCCTCGCAGCACCACGACCGGCGCCTCCTCGGACACCACCACCACCCGTTGCACCACCCTCTGCAGTACACCAGCCTTCAGGACATCAGGTAGGCGGCCGGCTGCGCTCCGTCGATGCGTCCGTGCGTCCCACTCCACCTGTCGAGCACAGTTAGCATGGACGGAGTTAATGGTACAACTCCGCATCGCGATGGTTTAGTCCAAAACAGAAGGAGCAATACAGGTCAATCACGATGAGCTGAACATCCAAACATACCGCTGTGTAGCGTCTTAAGGGGTGACACACAGTCCTCCAGATAATGCAAATCGTGAATAGGTCAAATGTGAATATCAAGGTTGTAAGATCCTGTATTAGGATAATTTGTATGCACAACTCATTGCTTATTAATATAGAAGAGATTGAGTGCATTACTCAAAAGAGGTAAATATATGGAGCAGCCGGCAGGCTGATCATCAGTCTGATTTAAGGAAATCCCCTTTTCTTCCAACGCCACCAGGCAGGGGCTGATTGTACTAAGTCATCATTTGAAACAGCTTTTGTTTAGCTTAACTACTGCTCACTAATCAGGGTTTTAAAACAGGACGTTAATGACTGCTTTAGAAAGTCTATAGAAGGGATTCCTGCCTGCTGAATTGATGCTGCATTAGTTGCTCATTTAGCAACATTAAAAACTCAATTAATCTCATGATGTAGCCCTAATGAAAACCAATTAGGGTGGAAGTTTTGCTAAATAACCAATTAACAAGTGCGGCAGAGTTGGCTTTCCCTCTTCGCTCCTGCATGAAGAACTGTGTCACCTGTTTCATGCACAACTACTTGCCTGTTTGCTTTGATTAGTGCCCCTGGGCGCAATGCAGAAGGTAATATAGGGAACTGTGCTACAATGCTAATATTAATACAATATAGTCCTTTGGGATCACTATTATTATTATTAGGTTATGTGAAAATTACAAACACTGAATAATTCATAAATGTCAATATTGGTAACCTAAAAACGGTGCGTTATCAGTGAGAACGTATTTAAAGGAGACAGTACCCATGCTGTTGTATATCAGTGAGCGGGTAGCTAGCTATGCTGATGAATTGTCAGTGAGATAGTAGCTATTTTATATTAATGAGATTGTAACTATGCTAGCATATCTCACTGATTGACGGTATAATGTATATTGGGGATCCAGTAGCTATGGATCAAATATATCATTGAGATAGCAACGATGCTAACATATATGTCAAAGAGACAGTACCTATGCTAATGATAATAAGTGAGACACTAACTATGCTAATATATATCAATGAGCAAGTAACGATAAACGCATAATCAACGAGACCCTAGCTATGCTAATTTACATCAACTAGCTGACCGATATGCTAATGTTTATCCTGTATAGCATGAGCTAACCTCTTCCCCTGTTCCTGTCCCCCCCCTGCAGCCACAGAGGCAGTCCGGTGGGGCTCTCCAAGCACCACCTGCCCCCGTCCCCCCACCACCACCTCGGTGGGCTGCCCTCAGCCGCCCCCGCCCTGCCCCTGTCCATAGCCAACCTCTCTACCTCGCACTATTCCTCCTTACGGAGCCCCTCACATCGCCATCCGGCCATGTTCGCAAACCCTGCCCAACTGCAACCCCCGCCAACCTTACCCACCAACAGCCTTGTCGTCCCTGGGCACCCTGCCGGCACCCCCTACCCAGGTGAGCACACACACCTGCTGGCTGGCAGCACGCTAGTTAGCAGCATGCACTGATAAGCGGAGAGTAGTTGGTAGCTATAAATAGATCGTAGGTCTTGTGTACAAGCTATCTCAGACGAACACCCGGTTGTGGCCACTCTCACATTTGAATCGATAATCAGGGATGGGAAATGCATGCAACGCTTATGAATGCATCGCACACAAACTGACACAGCAAGTGTCTGAGCAATTTTTTCTCTCTTCATCGAGAACTTTATTCTCTGTAGTCTATTTATATAGACATGTAACACAAAATATTTCATTTCTAATGCCTCGAGATGAGCTAAGCTAGCAATACACTTCAGAAAACAATATCGTTTACTGATCTTGGACGTAACAGCTTCTGCTGATGTACTCAGAGGGATCATTTCAGTATTACGAAAACAATTACTCAACATGTGTGGTTAATGTTGTTATTGTTTGTGCACTCCCATAATGATTTTTCCCATATATTGAACATGTTTACGTTTGAAAGGAATATACAGTATTATCATAAGAGCCTTTCTTTGTTTGTGCTCTGTATGCATATTCATATTTGAAACAAAATGGTAGGATATGCCATACTTTTATGTTTATGTTTAACAAAACCTTATGCGCACTAAATGCACATGCTCCCTCAACAAGAAAATCTGTGTATTCCTTTTGATTTACTGCAATGCATGCTTGGTGAGTCAAATACAGTTTAGAAATTCACCCAGTTAGGAGTGCACTACCTAGAGTGCTCCAGTGACCTCATCAGCTAATGAATACGGCATATATACATCATCACTAGCAATTAATTCCCGAGAATGCATTAAAATGCATTGTACACACTGAAATAAGTCCTCTGTTGGACTCTGAGTTAGACGGCATGTAACCACAAATCCCCTTCAAAGCTGGTAGGAAGATTGGCTAGGTGATGAGGTCATTGGAGTCTTTGTGCAGACATCCAACGTGGATAGTCATCACAACTGGAGACATTCAAACACAAAACACATCGCTTTTGTCGGCTTAGCTGGTGCAACCACAACAACGATATATTATTTCTGTAATTTTCTTTTTCTCCCTGACAGTGAGGACTGTAGGGAATAAGCAGTTTGGGCTGTAATAAATCCATGTTTCCAGTGGTGATGACAGTTTCCCGAAATGTGTTCATAATTACCAGCCACACATTGCCTTTCTGATGGAGGCAGTGCTTGTGTGTGTGTGTGTGTGTGTGTGTGTGTTTTCTGGTGGGATGACTCTTGGTTCTCTCTTGTCTTTAGATACCAGCCTGTTGATATCATTCAACCAACCAATCATGTATTGCCAGCCTCATTCGGGGATTCTCATTGGCACATTGTCACAGGCAACTCTCTTACCACCACCAATGAGTTCCCACGTAGAAAACCCTCACAGCATGAGCTGGAGAAACAGAGAATGCCAGGTGACTATTTCCTTTCTTCTTTTGTTGTGAAGACTGACTGGCCGCCCGTGCCTTTTTTTTTTTTCTTGTGCCCCCCCCCCCCAACCCCTCCCTTTCCTCTCCCTCCTCCATGTTTTTGTTCTGTTTTGGTTTTGGTTTGGTTTTGGCTCCATCCCCCCTTCCTGCCCTCCTTTCCCTCGCCCCCCCGCCTCCCCCCCCGCTTTCCTGTCTTACAGAGCATGACCTCCTGAGGCAGGAGCTGAACAACCGCTTCCTGGTTCAGAGCTCGGAGCGGGGCCGGGGGCCGCCCGCCTCTCCGCTGGCCCCCGTGTCGCTGCTGAGGGCCGAGTTTCACCAACACCAGCACATGCACCAGCACCAACACACGCACCAGCACACCTTCACGCCCTTCCCCGCCAGTCTGCCCCAGGCGGCCGCCGTACTGGCCCCGCCCACTGCGCCACCCATGGTGCGCGCGCAAGCCCGAAATGTGAGGATGAGTAAAAAAACGATACCAGAGAAAGAGCCCCCGAAAGAAATCACAGCCCCAAAAGGGTTCACGTCCCGGACCCGACCCCTCACCACCTCCTCCCTGGCTCAAACACAAACACACACACACACACACACACACACTGACTCACACACCTAGCAATCCCCCCTCAAAATGAACTGCTACTGCTACTTTTTCCCGCAAATAGCCTTCCCAGCCCCCCGGGTAGATCACGATAGGATCTGTCTGTGTCGTGTCCAGAGTTCTTTTGTCTACTAGATAGCCCCCCCCCCGTATACTTTACCTGGCTTGACCTCTTGGATCCATCATCCGACTGCACTTACAGCTCCATATACTATGGAGATGTGTACTTCATACCAGTTGAACTATAAACTATATGAAGCTGATGCAGGTGTCGGCCCCGCTTGTGCCGACAGCGTCCGACATATCACAGACCTCGCTTTTAAGTGCACTGCTTCTCCTTCCTCAGACTGAGCAGCAGAGTACAGGTCATTTTATGTAATCATCTCTCTTCCATCTGAGCCTTAATTTTTTACTGCCTGGGGATCTATAAGGAGAAGTCCTGCCGGCATTTCTCCCCCCGCCCCCACCCCCCCCCCATTGTTTTCATACGGCCACTGCTTTCCATCCAAGTAGTGTGTGTTGATGCTGGCTCCTTAAGTGGCACTTTGACCACACTCCACTTTTCCCCTGGTTCACCCACACAGAGCCATCGGGTCCCTTTGTGGCAGAAAGTAATAGAGCGGAGACATCGCACTCCGAAACTGCTTTGACGATGTTTGTTTAATTGCTGATTGATCGTAATGTCTAATTGCTACCTCACCCCGACGCCGTCATCAAAGCGAGGTTTGTGCCGGGTGGAGCGCACATGGGGGGGGGGGGGCGGGAGGGCGGGGGGGAGGCAGACTGCTCCATCCATCATCTAAAATGCGCGGGGATCTCCGACAGTCGATTCAGACAGGACTCCCATTTGTAGCAATTTGGCATTACTCTAATAGAGCCGATCCATCACGTCCCCACCCCTGATTAAGAGCCTGTGGGCACATTAGCAGGGCGGGGGGGGGGGGGGGTGAAGATTATCCCCAATCCTTCATATTGAGAATCAAAGCCCTGGTATTTATGGCAGCGAGTCAGATAAACACGGATACTATTTGGATGGCGCTGCAGCCAGCGATTTTTCACCGCCGATCTCTCCTCCTCCTTCTCTGCTCGGTGCAGACACGGCCGCCATTATTCATGCAACGCCTCTCTTTGAAGATGAAGAAGAGGTGTTTTTTTTCCTGCCACCCTCTCTGGCGAATAATGCCATTATGCAGCCCATAGAGCCACATACACACACACACCAGCACACGCATACAAGCGCACGCATTTGTAATCATTTGGTTTTGTTGTGTTATTACGAGGGGGAATTGCGTTGCCTTTAATGTTTTTTCTGATTATTATTTTTTCTTTTCATTGAAAATGTGTTTTTACTTAACTGATGTCTTTCCCCCCTTCTTTTCTTTCATCCCCATAATAACCGCACTGTTGTGTTAACCCTCTGTAATGCCTCGCTTACCCAAGCATGAGCAATGTTGCTGGTGTGGTTGTTGTGGATTTTGTTGCCACTGGTTCTTCACAAGGGGCAGATGTAATATACTCCTGTACTCTCTCTCGCTCTCTCTCTCTCTCTGTCGCTCTCTCTCTCTCTCTCTCTCTCTCTCTCTCTCTCTCTCTCTCTCTCTCTCTCTCTCTCTCTCTCTCTCTCTCTCTCTCTCTCTCTCTCTCTCTCTCCCACTCTCTCTCTCTCTCTCTCTCTCTCCCACTCTCTCTCTGTTATCCCCGTCTGCTCTCTAGACACCCTGTGTCATCTCTGCTATGTTACAGCCCTCAGCTAATGGCTGTAATTAATGAAATTATGAAGCCTCTGCATTTGTTTATTGTTCCACGCCCCCGAGCAGCTGCCTTGCCAACCGAACACGGCCCGACGTCGCTCCCTCTCTCGCCCCCTCTCTCTCTCCCTCTCTCCCTCCCTCTCTCTCTTAACGGCCTCGGCGTCCCCGCTCGCCCTCACCACGTCGCTCCGCGAGGAACACCCCTTAATTGTTATAAGTTGAAATATCAAGCTTTAATTATCCAAAGCTGTTTACGATAAAGCCGTGACAGGGCCATAAATTAGAGAGGCGGCGGCGGCGTGGGGAGATTTTAACAGGCTCCATAAAGCAGTTCAGTAACCCTCTCCCGGTGTCGGACATTAAACAGAGCGGGGCCTTCACCAGGCAGACGACCTGTTT
>NC_079417.1:8163383-8278383 GCF_026213295.1 Gadus chalcogrammus
AGTGGTGTGCAGTGCATGTCCAGATCGCATGGCAGATCTACCACCATCAGCAAAAGATGAAGGTGGGTCAGAAGGATAGCGGAATGAGAAAACCAAGATTTTTCAGATCTGCAATTTGAAACGTTGGCTTTCCCAGGGCCTAGTCGTAGACAGATACTTTGTTCTTCCTCACGTCGAGCGTTTGATGCCGCTACATATACCATATGTGTTATGCATATAACATATGAACGCCGGCCCCATGGTTCTCATGTGGGTCACGTGGTACAATGTCATAGAAAAGCTGTTCAATCCAGACAGGGGTCTAACCTGGGGGTTGAAGGTCAGCAGGGTTGGGTTTTGAGGGGAGGGGGAGGGGGGAGGGAGGGATATGCGCCATTCATTTAGTTAAATACTACCAAGGACTCATTAAGGGAAGTGGACATACAGAATAACACCAAGGACAGGATCCCTGTGTGCTCGGTGGCCGCGGCAGCCCCCCCGATGATAGAGTACCTGGCAGGGGGCTCCTAAGAGCACCCCGCCTAATGCATTAGCCCCCCCCCCCCCCCCCCCGACCCCCACCCAGGGAAAGGACAGCGTCCCCCTCACGCACCCCCTCTCAAATTCCCCGGGGCTTTGCTGTCCCTAATCAGCTTACAGATGTTCTGTTATGACACCGTCGGCCATTGTTGTCGTGACTCGGCACGTCTGATACCCGAGCCGCTTTAGGGTCGAGGCGTAAGCCCCTCCAGCGTAAGCCTCTGTTGCTGAAAGTGGCGTTCTCACTCACTGACCACTGACCCCCGCTGTCACTCTCTCTCTCCATCTCGCTCCCTTTTTTAACTCTCTGACTCGCTCTCGGCCTCCCTCTCTCGGCCTCTCCCTCGACCCCGTCTCTCCGTCTATCTCCATACAACAGCAGATGCAGCTGGACCCTCACAAACTGGACATGAATGGGAAGCTGGACCTCTTCAGCCGTCCCCCAGGCCAGGGGGTCTTCCCAGGGTTCCCCTACCCCCATGACCTGGCGCGACCCATGTTCTCACCCTCAGGTCAGTAGACCCCATCCCCATCTCACACAATCTGCATTAGAGTTTTATGCATATATAAATGTATCAACGCATATAAATGTATGCCTGCCGTGTCGAAACAGCTCTTTTTTACAGCTGTTTAAAAAAAACACATCCAGGGTATTATTCAGGGCTTTGGTTTCTTTCTCTTTTTTTTGCATTTTTTTTGCATTTGTTTTGCGCCTTTCATGTCGGGTTCACATAATTGTAGTGCTGTTGTGGTAAATGTTTTGCTGTTGAGGGAGACAGCCATGAATATGCATGACTCTCAATCCCATAATTGTCGGCTCTGCCCTGCGTTGGGGGGCAACAGCGGGGCGATCAGCCTTTTACTGGTAATTATGCCGCTGTGTGTCATAGGCCTGTGTGTAATTGGTTCCTTCATTAACAATATCTTAACCACGGGCCAATTCACCACTTTAAGTTTAAGGGGTTGGCTTTGACAGAGCATCAAAGTGCCCATGAATTAGGGCTTCGATTTTCACATCTAGACACACACAAGACACGTCGTAAAATGTGACAATTTCAAATGACGAATTTTCTTCTGCTCACTTTAAGTCCATTTTTTTCCGCCATCTGTTTTGTACTTAGCAAGTAGGCCTTTTTGTCGCGAAGAATGCAGACTGTTTACATTAAATACATGGCTAAAGCAACAGGGATCCAAGGGTCACGGATAAGCCCTCTGCTTATCTCCTGTTAATCACGTGTTATCCTTAATGCCTAATTGAGAGATTAAACGACCCATTGATTGGTTAATACTCACAGTTTCTCTTTTTTATCTTCCGTCTGATAGGCCCTGGCCACCACGCACCCTCCCCCTATGGCCCCGCCTCCCATCCCACTGGCTTCCTGCCTCCTAGCCACATGGCGGGTAAGTGTAAGTAACCCATACTCATGTTTTCTTTTCCCGTCTCTCTACTCCTTTACTTGTTGTTATTTTTATCGTTATTTCTACCGCACAACCTTCTGGACACGCAACCTCTACCTGAAAGGAGATGCAAAAGCAATGGTGATAATAGTAAAGTCTCAAAACGGTTTGCTGGGATTGTGCGTCTTCTTTGGATCAAAGAGTCGATCTGCAACTTTGTTGTTGTGGATTATGATGATTATTAGGATTTCAGAAAGCAAGCCGGTCAATGAGGGCTTGTAAAAACATGACGGTGAATGAAATCAAACCCTTGGGGGGGTTGTGGGGTGGGATGTTTGGGTGCTAGCACTTTGAGATTGTTTGCTCAATATAAAGTGCATTCCAAATAAAATTCATTATTATTATTATTATTAGACAGGTGAGCTCTTTAATTGCTGTGATTGTGTTCAGAAATTACCTGAAAAAAAAAACCTGAAGCTTCCTCTCTCGCCAAGATATTGTACTATATGATATTACTATATGTATATAGTAATATCCTTATATAACCTAAGGAAGGCATGATCTAATCCTGTCATATTAGATATGATGTATTTATTATGATAATGTGTAATGTACTGGAGGGGGACTCCTGATGCTGTCCTAGTATTGCAGCTGTTTATGAAAGGCAGGATAAATCAAAGGAAAGGAACAAGTCTGGTTACCATGGTGATGTTTGTGTTCCACGGAGACGAGATACATTTTACATACATTATAAATAACCGAACACATGCTGTTGAGGCTGCTCATGCTGATTTTCATGTTGCCTGTAGCTAAAAACATTTATGCTTTCATGGTTAAAAAAATCGGAATAATTGGAGTAATGTCGTTTGAGGAAGATGTTGGCAGCATGGAAGGCAACACATTTTGGAATTAAGAAACGAAGAAATTAAAGAGAAGAGGCGTCGTTTATTGGGTATTGTTAACGCAACTGCTAACTTGGCATCAAGAGGGTTTTTCCTCGGTGGAATATTCTTGCACATTATGATTTCACCATTGCTCTTCATGTCTTTATCGGTGGACGAGTGGATGGATGCTTTCATTTTCATAATGAATCAATCTATATTTCTATGAGACTTGTTTTATTTTCAGATTGGCCTGCTCTTCATCTGCATCCACTCCGCCTCTCCCCCCCCCCCCCCCCGCGACTCTCCCCCCGCCCAACCATAACCCATTCCCCAGCTCAGTTCAGCGAGTACACACACCAAACAAACAAACTCATTTTCCCATGAGGCAGTGCAGCTCCACAAGCCTCCTAGCAGGTTCAGAGGCGCGTTGCTCCGTTGTAGTGAGTGGGAGAGGGTCCAGCATCTGTCAGGCAGTATAAAATAAGAAAACAGCAACAGCTCGCTTGTAAGAGAAAAGCCGAGTGGGTGGGTAGCGGGGGGGGGGGGGGGGGCTTACTGTAGCCAACCCCCCCCTTTTATTTTTGCTAATCGCTGTTTGGCATTTTACAGATCCTTTCAGTCGCTCCAGTACCTTTGGTGGCCTCGGCAACCTTTCAACCAGTGCCTTCGGTGGATTAGGCAACCCCACGCTTGGTAAGCGCCAGCCTCCACCACCACCACCACCACCACCACCTCCTTCCCGCTCCCCTCCTCCATCTCCCTCTAAACCCACCTACCCAGCCTCCCAGCCCAGACCCTAACATACCCATACCTATCTTAGTCCCCCCCCCCCCCCCCCCCCTTCCTGGACGATGGCCCTGGTTGCTGGAGCACTGAGAGAGCAGGGGAACTCAGCGAGACAGAGAGAGACCGCAGGGAGAGACAGAACAGGGAGAAAGGAAAACCAAGACACTTAGTTCTCGTCCCTTTGCCAAATCCGCCCAATAGCCCCGGCAGGACCACCAACACCAAACCCCTTCACACTCTCTCTGCGTCCCCTGACCCCCGAGCCACCATCCAACGGACTGGCTCTAATCCGTCGGCCCTCCTGCCAAAAAAACGCATCCAGGCCCGCTGTTTGCTTTCTGTTCATCTATTCATTATTCGACGGACTACCTCGTCGCACACCCCGGCGAAGCCTCTCTCTCTCTCTCTCTCTCGCTCTCTCTCTCTCTCTCTCTCTCTCTCTCTCTCTCTCTCTCTCTCTCTCTCTCTCTATCTCTCTCCTGTCCCCTGTTGCAGTTCTGCCCTGGCAGACGAGTTGCTCTGTGTGTTGTTAACTTGGAAATGAGTAATAGACAAGCCATTGAACGCTTGAGTCTCCCCCTGGTTTTTATTGAAAATTATATATTCTGTCTCGTGCTCTTCATCCATTCCGATGCCCTGGGGGGCACCGACAATCAGGAGCAGTGAATGAAGGGATGGGGAATTCTGATGCCTTTTTTGGCCCGCAAGCACGTACAAGTACAGAGAGAGAGAGGGAGAGCAGTGAACTGTACGTTTCAACGAGTGAATCACACATAGAAGACAGTAGTAACAACGTGATCAGATTCATTCAAATTGTATTGCAGGAGGATAGATTGCAATGCACAAATATACTTGGAGGCAATTATGACTCCGCGTCGGTCGTAAAAAACAAATGTCTTTGTAAATTCCTTTACACAGGAAGTTCTGTATTCATTGCAAACGACTCAGCGCATTACGAGGGATCGACGCCTACGAAGGAACGTCGGTTATCCATGCTCTGGGTCCGTGGCAAGACCTAGCCCTCATCCGTTTCACTGACTCTGTCTCCCTTGTCTCCTCTCCAGGCTCCAACAGCGTGTTCGGCCCCAAGGACGGCCCCGGCAGCCTGGGCGGCTTCGGCAGCCCGCACCACGACACCTGGAACCGGTTGCACCGAACGCCCCCCTCCTTCCCCACGCCGCCGCAGTGGCCCAAGGCCCCCGACGGCGAGCGCAGCAGCTCGGCCAACAGCCACGACCGCGAGAGGGAGCGCGAGAGGGAGAAGAGGGACTCGTCGGTCGGGAAGGAGGAGAAGGATAAAGACAGGTGGGTTGTTGGGGACCGGATTATTGTTTTTAACGGCCCAGTTGTCTTTGGATTCGCTTGAAGCCTCTGCGGAACGGACGGGCTCCCTCCCAGTGCTTCTCCGTCACAGTCATGAGTCTGATTACGACGTTGTCTGCATGTGGTGCCCTGTAACTGTCTGGCATTTCAAGCACAATAGAAACTAACCGTGTATTACCGCGGGTTGTTATTATGTATTACTCAGGGCTCAAAACTGCGACGGAAATTATTGCATTTGCCATATATTATGTGGATGTGAGGTCATTTTTTCCAAACAGGGCCGTTGCAAAGCAGACATTTGTTGATGTCATCGTTTTTCCCCATTTAAATTCTCAAACGGTCCCAATGTTTCATTGGAATAACATTATTACGTAATTGTGTGTTGACGAAGTCCGCGGCTTTCCCATCCCCTTTGGTCTGAGTCTGATTGGGTCTGGGCAGAGATTGAATGCGTGTCGCACACTGTGTTAGGCAGTGTCGCGTAGCAGAAAGACAACTCACGTCGGAAGATACGATTTTGTGTCTCGTTTTGAGCAATGCTTGAAGCTATAGAGGGCTGTAGGCAGCCTTGGTGTCAGGGGTAATTGTGTTCTGTTTCCATTAAGAGCATTCACACCATTGCTGGGAGTTAGAGAGCGGCTGTATTCAGCACTGGTTTGAGAGCTCTCATTGCAAAAACGCACACTTAAGTTCCAGTTGCGAAACAGGGCAAAAATTATGGTTTGTGAACAGTGCAAAGTTTCAATAAAATGCACGTCAGCGCTAGTGCTATTCAAGATAAAAGCAGGGGAAGAAAAAACACACCCAGAATATATAGGAGAAGGACACGCTGGAGGTAGGCAATCTAAATACCACCTATGCAATAATATCAAAATATTTATTTAGAGAGAGTACCTTTTTTCAGATGAATGTACACAGATGGCTAATAGGCGACCAACAACAAGCCATTACCACTGCAAAGCGACGAAAAAAGGGGGCGACCAAATTTGTTATTGCCACCAAAGGGAATAAGTTAGCGCCACCAGTGCCACCAGGAGGAAGTGTTATTCCTGAGCCCTGTTACATAATCAGGGTTTCTAGGTTGAAAACTATTTTCAAGGAATTGCTTATGTCTTAAGGGCCTTTTTTATCATCCTTTTTCAGGGAAGTGTTAATTCAGCGCATAAAATGTAACACTTGATTCAACCTGGTGGAGCGATCGCAAAATAAACAGAGGTGTGAATACCAAACAAAACAAACTAAACATACATTACATCCAAAATGATTTGCAATGAATGTTGGAACAATGCATTAGCATTGTTCCAACATTCATTGCATTCAGTATATCTGGAATATCTTATCATATCTTATTTTGTGTTAGGCCCTTTGAGTCTGCATCATGTATGAAAAGTGCAATATAAATAAAGTTGCCTTGCCTTTAAAGAAACCTCCTGTCCTTGCAGAGATTCTGTGGACCGCAACCGGCACTCCAACCGCTCGTCCCCCGCCTCGGCCCCCGTCAGCTACCAGATCAGCAACCTGATCCGCTCCACCAGCCAGAACTCCAGCGACCAGGGCCGCCACCACAGCGGCAGCGTGGACCGGGTCCGCGAGGCCGAGAAGGAGCTGCTGGAGCGCCACCGCGAGGCCTCCATGATGGCCGACGTCAAGGTGAAGGAGAGCCGCTCCCCGGGCAAGGACGCCATGGAGAGACGAGCGTCGGAGGACTCCATCAAGGCCGCCCACCGCTCCCCCTCGCCCTACTCCAAGGGCCTGATGGGCGAGCAGGGCGTGAAGATGATGGGCGGCCCCCCGCCGACGTTGAAGGACGGCGATCGCAAGGAGCCCCCGTCCATGGACCTGCTCCACAAGGTGAAGAACGACATGAAGATCAAAGAGGAGCGCAAGGAGGAGCAGGAGGTGATGGTGGTGAGCTCCGAGCCCGCCCCGCACCCGCCGCTCCAAGCGCCCCCGGTGCCCATGTCTCAGGTGGGACACCCCCACCACCACCACCCGCCTCTCCAGCAGCAGCTCCACATGCAGCCGCAGCGCGGCAACGAGATGGCCGGCATGCACGGGGTCCCCATGGCCCACTCGCTGCCCCTCTCCATGAGCGCCATGCACCAGATGGGCAGCCTCAACGTGCTGGACCGCGCCCGCATGGCGCCCTTCATGGGGGTCAGTCCCCTGGCGGCGGGCCGCGAGCGCCTGCCGCACCAGGCCTTCCCCTGGGACCCCCTGCGGGAGGCGTACCGCAGCCTGGACCTGCAGCGCCGCATGGACTTCCAGCTGCGGGCCGAACAGAGCCACCGCTTCCCCAGCATGTACGAGCAGGAGCGGGCGTACCGCGAGCGCGAGGCCCACGACTACCAGCACCACGAGCACCTGCTGGAGGTGCGGCGCGAGCACGAGAGGATGCGGCAGCAGGCGGAGGAGCGCGAGCGCATCCACATGAGGGAGGAGCTGGACCGGGCCCGCCTCCACCAGCTGCACCAGTCCCCCATGGAGGGCCACCTGCCCCACATGGCGCCCTTCATGCAGCACCTGGGCGGGATGCCCTACCCCAGACTCAGCCCCTCCACGGGGCACAACGGCCTGCTCAACAGGACGCCCCCCACGGCCGCGCTCAGCGCCCCGCCGCCTCTAGTGCCCGCGGGCGGCGTCCGGCCCGCCTCGCCCAGGAGGACTACGCCCCTAACCTCCGCCACCCAGGACCCGCGGGACTACTCGCCGTCCCGCAACCCCAAAGAGGTGGAGGCCCGGTAGCTTCCTCAGGACGGGACACAGAGGACTCGGATGCCTTTGTGAGCCTAAATGCCTCCAGTTTGGAATCTAATGATGAACCAAAACACGCTGCCTCGTCACCGGGGAACAGCAGATTTTGGCATCCGGGAGGAAATGGTATGATTGTACAATGTAGAAGGTGCCTATGTGGGTCTGATTAAGCACATACCAAGACTCTTTTCAATGGACTGAATCGAATTATGTCGGCAGGAAAGAAACGCAAATGAGTATGTTTATAGCCGACTTAAATATTTGATAATTATTAATATATTAATCTGATACCTTTTTTTCGGCTATGTGCGAAAAGAGAGGTCCTCACATGGGTTTGTACATTTTCCTATCCTTGTTCCATGTATAGGTATCACTTTGATGACATGTATGTAATTTGTGCTCCAGTGACTCCAGTTTTGTTTGTTTTTCCTTGATATTTATCCCAGTTGATGGTGAGACATATCTATTATGGCCCACGGAAAGGACTGGATGTTTTTTGTTTGCGCCTTCTCAACAGTAATTTAACCTTGTGCTACCAAGATATCCTCAACAATGCCAATGTACACTGTTACATTAGCGATTTGTTTCCTTGATTCGTTTTGCCTTCGAGGTATGCAGATGCAGATATATTATGAGGTCAAGGTTCAGTCTCTGCTAAGGCAAACTTGTGTAAATAACTTGTTGATATCTCCTCGCTGCAAAAATGGCCATGTAAATTGATCAGCCTTTTTAAAAATGTTTCTAGAAAAAGAAAACTCAAATCAAACGTTTCCCTGTTGAAAGCCATGGTATAATGGAGAAGCCTGGTCGTTGTCATGGAAACATGGTGATGGAGAGTCCTACAGGGGCCTGGAAGGATCATCTGCAATCTATGCAAAGCGACGCAAGGCATCTCGAGGGTGGAAGAACCTGGATATTACGATGATGTTGGTGACAATTAAAGGATCTGCATCAACTTTGATTTTTATTTGCCATTGGAAATACATGGAGTTATACACCGAGGAGATTTCCAAGTCACAAAGTGGACCAGGAGCGCAAAGCCTCAAGCAGAACGGAAGAACACTTTGAGTGGGCCGCAATAGGACTTTCTCTGTCAACCTTGTGGTGTTGTGCAGTTGTTTTTCTTAGACTCTTGTATACAAAACCAGTAGAGTTTTAGGCGTGCAAAAATGAAAAATGAACATTCATGGTTTAAAAATGTAAGGAATAAAGTTTGGACCTAATGTCTGACATGCTGTTCGCTAGTCATTTACTCTGCCGCTGATGCTGCGGTTGCTGCCAAGCTCCTCTGGTGAGATCAGTGTTGCGGCAGCCTTCTGAGCGATATGTTGATTCGCAAATAACATAAAAGTCGCTGGAGGAGACAGAGCTTTATAGGTTTGCCGATAGTGCTTTGGCCCGGCCCCGCCAGCGTTACTGTATTTGCTCATTTCGTATAAAGCTATTACTTTAAAATCATGGAAGCAGCAGTCTTGGCCTGATGGGAGTGGAGCCCCAAACCCTTTCAGATCGTTGAGCCTTAATCTGTCATACATGGGCTGCCGAGCTCTCCAGAGGCGATTGATGAGATTGGGGAAAGCAATAGAGGGTGGGGACTAATAGGACATTGATTTTGTAAGAAAGCAGGTTTTGAGTGTTTGTGTTGCAGGTAACCGCTATTGACCGGCAGCCCGGCGGCATATTGACCCGCGGTCTGGACTCATTAAGTGGAGCATCGGTCGGGGGGAAGGAAGGATATCGGACGGTGAAGGTGGTGGAGGTTCCTCTCTTTCCTCCAACTCTTACTCTCCTCTCTTTGTTCCAGAACTCATCTGTTTCGCTAATGAGACCGGACGGCACTTTAGGAGTGGGCCGGGGAGGATGGGGGGGGGGGGGGGGGACCCAGGTGCCCGGTCCGGCTTTATTGACGAGGTCTCTCCTCACTGCCTGCCCAGAGATGGCCAATTCATTTTGATAATGCCCCTGACTCTCCATCTAGCCGCTGAGAGCCTCTGAGCCCAGCCAATCCTGTCCCAGGGCATCAGGCCGTAATGACAGCGTGGATCAAACCAAGGCCAGGGCATTAGGAGATGTTATTGAAAATCAATGGTGCTCCTCTGTCTCACACACTCTCCGGCAAGGTTTTTCAAAAGGCCCACTGGAAAAGACTGCCTGTCAGAATGGACCCTGTGCACTGGGAAGACTTAAATCACTATCACTTTCAATTGAGGCGCCCGGTAATTGAACCACATATTCCTCGACGGGTAGCATCTGTCAGTGGCTGGCCCCACTTTAGCGCGGTGTGCTTTTATTCCTAATCATCTAGTCAACAGCGGGTACTTAACCCCTGTTCTCATTAGTGTACATCATTTTTTTTTCTCAACTATTATTTGCCTGGCAACATTTATGTAAGAAAACAAGAAAAAAAGACTTTAGATTTCACCGGCACTGTCGCTTTGTCCTACACACACGCTCCTTTTTATGGTTGAGTGTGGAACAGCCCTCTGGAGATGAAAAGCACCATCAATTTCACTCATTGTCTGGCAAGGTCAATTTATTTCAGCACACAGTCCATCATCAGATGAGAATCAATTGACACGTGGCCTGGTATATATCCAGCCCTAGGCAGGTTTTTACAACAGCTAAAAAGGCTGTTTCACAGTATAATTCTTATTTTTTCTCAGGGGGTTTTGTGTGCAGCATTATATATGGCTGGCACATACTATATGCTATACATGGGGGGTGGTAAGGTAGCCGTTAATAGTAGCATGATTATATATAGCTGTGATACATAATTGTATTTTGTCTTTACACCTCGCTCACTGGTGTAAATGAATAGGATATGGCAGTATTTGAGCGGGGGGGGGGGGGACGACGACATTGTTTTTGGTTCTCGACTAATCCCCTTGCATTTATCTGTAAGAGACCTCAATGCTGAGGGTTTTTTGGATTGAATTTTCATGGTCTAAAGTACCTCCAAAAAGCGGTTGGCACAGAGCTCACCCCAGATTCAGGGAACAGTGGAACAGGCCTCAGGGGCCTTTATGGAGCACAATGGCAGCTAATAACACAGTGCCAAGCTAATAAGATGGGCAAGGAATGAATGGCTCAGTCCAAGCTGCTTTTCTCTCTCTCTCTCTCTCTCTCTCTCGGTCGATCTTATTTTCTGTCTCTTTCCCCCCGCTGATAAATCATGTATGAAAGCATTTTTGAGCTGCTATGCGCCAATCCCCAGACTTCACTCCCCCTCTCCACCCCCCATCCCTCCCAGCGAGGGCTAATGCATTAGTTCCCATTTGAAGGCTGTGTTGAAATGGAGATTGGTAATGAGACGCGAGACCCCCGCCATGATCACATTTGAATTGCCAGGAATCCATTGGGAACATGTGATTTGGGAGACTGAGGGGTATTTTTCGTTCTCAGTTAAAAAGCCATTCCTTTGCGGGTTTACCCAACCTTGACAGCTGATTTAAAGCGATCTCCATCGCTAAGCTATAGGCCAAATAGTCACTGAACACTACTAAGTCTAAGGCTTTGTCAGCATAGCGCTGGCATAGTGTTCATTCAACTGAGAATAGGTGTTTTCCAGCCCCTAAAAAGGCAGGAACTGGACATCCTTCCATTTGTCTGCCATCTTTTCTTAGCCTTAAATGTCAACAGAGTGACTGCTAACAAAGAGCAGACCAGTCGGCAGCTAAGGAGCTAGCTTAGAAACAGCCAAAGCAGTGTGGCTTCCAAGGGGCTGCCTAATGTCTTTGCACCCTTTGGACCTACAGCATACACATGTGTCCCCCCGCTCTCTCTCACCCTGCCACTACTCCTTTGCAGTGAGATAATAGACTTGCCGTCTGGAAGAGTTATTATAAACCAAACCTCGGCTCAAAACAGCAGAACTTTGGAGCATTAAAACCCAGATGGAAGCAGGGAGGAGAGGAGGAACAGGGAGAAGATGGAGAGGTTCCATCGATGCCATTCGCCAAAATGCGTTTTCCACTTCCCCTTCCATTTTGGGGATTTTTCCGCTGTTTAGTGGAACCTCACTGTGGCCCACACTGGCTGTATTATGTACACAAGCCATAAAAATCCAATAACATTTATGCAGCTGGGTACTTCTGGCAGAGGTGGTCCTCTCGCTCATTGGCCTGTGCACCACCGTGCCATCCTCCCAGATTTGTGCTGTGCACTCTGGGCACCAGACAAGAGAAGTCTCAGAAGGGGAGGTGGAGGGAGGGGGAAAAGGAAGCTCAAACGCATAGAACAAGCTTAAAAAATAAATAAAATATCTGAAGGCGGGTGGAAGCCGTGCGTTTCTTGTCCAAATTGGCACAGGCCGCTGATGATTAGCCGCTGAGACGATAATCAAAAGTGGCTCAGTGTTTTTGAAGGGGTGGCGAGAGGCTGGGCCAGCTGGTGACAACATGGCTTGTGTGCGTGGGCCAAGACTGAAGTTTATTTGAACGTGGATCTCGTTGTGACCGCATTTTCTCCAGAGCTCAGTTAGCGGAGTGTTCCTTGGCTCATCGCAGGGATCGCCTCAGCGCTGCTTGGCAGCGGGCGAGGCGGAAGTTCTTCCAAAACCACGGAATGAGAATTATGATTTAGTCCATCCCCTCTGGTGGTGGTGGTGTGTGTGGTGGTGCGTGTGGATATTCATAAGCGTTTATTCAGTTTGAAGCTGGCAAAAACGCTGCACCTCGTTCTTGGCACCTGTGTGCGAAAGTTTTCTTTCCAGCGAGTAATCATTAAAAGCACAGGGGCTGCTTTAACAGTGTAGGCTCCTCATAATGCGCCTCAAAATATAGCATCCCACATTCCCATAAAAAAACAAACCAGCCCAAAGCTTCACAAACAAAGTGACTTGTTTCACCTCAAATCTCATAAATTCACAACCAACTTCAAACCACTTGCCAACCCCTTTGTGGAAAGTTGCTAATTATTGTGAGCAATAGTACAACACAGTAATACTATTTAAACTATATTATTTTTACTGTCATAAAATCCTGTTTTACAGAACAGATATGAATACCCAGATATAGGTTGAAATTAACGTGGCAAGGACAGGCGCCTGCATCAAACTGAAATGCCAGAATGTGTCAAAGAATGAATGAATGAATCTTCACAAATCTTATAATATACGGGAAACAGCTTAAAGAGAGCCATTTAGCTCCTATGTTTACAGAAACCAAAATGTGAGCAAACCATTTAAAGCGTTTAGTGTGAGGTTGAGTATTTTGCTTCCATCAGTACTTGTATAAACATCTAAAGTCAGAGAGGGTAAAAAATATTAGATTTCAGCATTCATAAAACAAACTCTGTGGAGGCATCAGTGGGGCAACACACACTCCTTTTTACAGACCCCTAGTACTCCTATTTTCACAATTTCACTTGAAATATAGTATAAATTAATGTAATGTATAAATTCTGATAGTGAGGGGATAAAGATAAACTACGTCCTAAAACTACAACAAAATATGTATTTGTGAAGATGAACTCCCCATGTCCTATTTTACAGTTTTTTACAATTTCACCTTGCCACGGCTAAACCAGATTTCTGTCACATGGAGACATTGCTGCAGTAGTTACTTGCAGTAGATACTACTGCAGCAGCGTTTGAATGGGGTTTAATAGGATAATGTCTCAGATATGTCGCCCCACCTGTAAAGGGGTCTAGGACCGGCCTTGTTCAAAGATGAAGCGGCCTGCTATTCACTGGTAACCCAGCCGATCACGACTGCAACTGGGAGCCCAGATATGGCCGATGAATCCAGGTTTCAAAATGTGCTCGTGATTTATTCAATATCCCATTTTCATTTATATTAAACATAAATGATTACCGTAGATCATTCAGTCACCGGTAATGTATTATTGATATTTAGAAATCATTAACCCGAATGTTTAGCGTAAACGGTCAAGAAAGAAATGTGCTAGCTGTAATGTCTTTTAGGCTTTTAGGTGCTATTTGATTCAGTGAACTTGCTAGCCTCAGCAGTAGCTGCATACGGAAATGTTCACATATGTCTTGACTACCTTGGATGGAAGTTTGAGTTTCTCCCTGAAAACGAGGCACCAAAAACTGCCATTGAATGTTCTAGAATGGACCACTAGCTAAACTGGAGTTAGGCGCAGCTAGGATTAGCGTGCTAGGCTCGCTCTCCAAGCCCTGCTCTATAATCCCATGGCTTTTATCATAAAGGGAGTGTGGACTTTTTATTTGGACGTGTTTCATATTGTATCAAAGCATACTGAAAAAAATGTAGCTAGCTTTCACTATAATAAAGCCTCACATACATTTTGTTATGTACATTTGATACATTTATTAAATGTGTAAATGTAAAATTTAGAGGAAGTTGCCTCTTGATGTTAAAGGCATATTGTACGGGATCCAGTAATATGCACTTTTTAATATGTTGTTGAAATTGGTTTTTACATCCTGACAGCAATAAATAACTTATGGGCAATGAAAGAGAAGCGAAAAAAAAACGAATTCTGTATCTGCTATAAACCTGTTAAAATGCTTACCAATCGGAGACACTGTGCCCTGATCTAAAGAACCAATCACAAGCCTGCGCGTTCTCTCCCCTCTGTGTACGAGCCTGAGCCGGCCTGAGCGCGTTCACGGAGGGCAAAGAAAGCGTTGTTGTCATAGTAGTTCATGACAGTGGACTAGACCTAGTGAGCCTACAACGTTTACACAATGGAAGAGAAACAACTGAAGTTACCACTGCCACCGTTACTTGCCCCGGTTCATCCTTTTAAAAAGGCAAGAAAAAGAAAGACAGAAACTGAAAAGGCAGCAACAAAAAAGAAGTTGGAGACTGCTCGAGGAAAAACGAGAATAAATATTGGATTAGCTTTTCAGCGATTGGCGACAGCTGAGGGAGTTGAATGGCCTGAAAAGTGACGCAATGGTTGCCGTTGAAGTAAGCCGTAAGCAGCAGCAGCGCTCGTGCACGGCTCTGTCGAGGGGTGGGGGCAGGGAGTCCTGATGGGTGGGGGAGGAGTTAAACGGAACTCCGAAGAGAAGCTAATTTCAAATCATGCTAGCTCTCTCACATCGTACAGTATAGCTTTAAGTGGGGTAGCGTAAGTTGTTCTGAAAATCGCACATATGAGCAGATGGGCAAGCCTGACACAACAGCCAGTGACTGTAATAACGAGTACGATATTAGACATCGTAAAAATAAACTTTATCGTAAACTGATTTTAGATTATAACATTGTCTTCAATTTTCAGCCTGTATTATTCCTTTAAGCATCTTACTCTGGGATGCATGCAGGTATGCTATGTACAATGGGGATCAAACCCCGAACCTTTGGCCAGGGAGTCGACCATCCTTTGCAACTGCACTAGCCCGCCAACCTGTTACCAATCAACTTCTCTGTTCAGAATTGGGAGGGTGATTGTTGTAATGGGATTCTGCCCCCTGATCATCCATCTATCTAAATAGCCAACAGTTTCACTCACTAATCCTCAGCAATGGACATACAGGAGCTGTCTATTAAGGGTTGATTAGCTCCATTTGTTGGTGATATATTGAAGGGGATATATTACTTCATTTGATGCTTCATGTTGTAAGCCCTCATTGTTTAAACGCAACTATAAAACCCAGCGGTGGGACGTTAAAACCAAGATGGTTCTGAGCATGTCTCAGTTATGTCTCTTTGGCCAACCAGCTTTAACCGGCTGAAACCACATTCCACCCTAGATGATTCTTGGCCAGACTAACTTATCTCCTTGGCCTCTCCGGGAATCTGCTGGCCAGTAAACACACTCTTGAAGGGCTCCCTTTATCTGCTATCTGGGCAGAAGTTGCATGCGTCGTGATAACGATCCCTTATCTTATCTCGCTCAGTTGGTTAATGTCACAGCTTAAGAGGCTCGCTCTTCCACTCGCATTGAGGCTCACAGAGCGGCTTGTTTGCAGATTACTCCGGAGGCCCCTCTGGAGGTCCTGGAGAGCATTCAAAACCCTATCCCTGGCCCCGCAGATGTTTTCTGTGTGCAGTGCACGCATGAGCATACTGGCTGCCTCCTGCTCGCCTGTGTCAAATGGCAGCAAGACAACACAGTAGCTGGTGGCCACGATTATACACAATGAGAATCCTGGGGTGCGTATATCTCATCAGACACACCACCGAATGGGCCAGAACACAGCAACAACAAACCCGCATGAAGGATACTAAAGCCTAACAATGTTGTTGTTGCTGTTGTATTGTAGGCTATGTGTCGAGGGCGAGAGTAATTGGTATTATTTTGTTACCGGGTAGAACAGAGCTCTAATCAGTGATGTATTTGGTCACCAATTTGTTAGCTTTTTAAGCTTATCAAGCTATAAAATAGACCCCGGCTGCGGTATTTCATGTGTTTTGGCAGGCACATACAGCCAAATTTGTGATTATCTCTCCGTGACACCAGTAACCAGGCAGAGCTCCATTGATTCCCGCCATCTGGCTATCTCTCAGTCAGCCCTTGGCTACACAGTGGCTCACTCAGCGATTGATTGTTGTGTTGAAGGCCAGCTATTTAACACATCAGAACAACAAGTACCGCTATCACGCTGGTCCTTGTCATGCCTTGTTTCAATGCCACCCAAGAATGTCTCTTATCTCGCCCCTTCAGCTCATTGGAATTGGACGGACAGCATATGCCCGCATGTCTCTCTATAATAGGCCTGCACACCAAGAGTGGGCTTGGAGCCTCTCTCCAGCCACAGATAGGTTGAGGTGGTCAAATATTTGTAACTTGAACCCTTGGGTTTACTATAATTATACAAATATGACTGTGATCCTTTATATTTTTAGAAAGGTAGGCAGCATAGTCAATAATGAGAATGCAATGATGGCTACAGATAGACTGCGGTCCTTGGGTATCAAGATAATCATTTACCATTTTGACTATTCATCAAATCCATGGAAAATGCAATATTACAAAAATGTGCAGTTTACTGGCAGCATAGTCAACCACATTGTTCTGTGATGACCTCAACGAGCGTGTTGGATATGATTAAAACCTGCTCCCTGACCTGATTACTGTCTGATTAGCAGTCCTTTTCTTCTTCCATTATTGTTTCTCCTGGTTAAACAGGCCTCTATAATCGCCACTCACGCACCGAATGCACAACCTGCTCATTCCACTCCCTGGTTCAGTGTTGTGGGAGAGTGGTTTTTAAATGAAAAATGCGCGCGCGGTGTAATTATAATTCCAAGGGTATTATGAAATCGAATATCACAATGAATGTAATTTTATTTTCTTGTAATCTCTCGAAGCCAGTCTAATAGGCGTTTTTTTCAAAGGGCACGCTCGGGGGCTTTAAATGGCGGAGAATCGCTAAATGGAATGGCTGCTATGCGCCCTCTCGCGCTCCATCTCTCTCTCTCTCTCTCTCTCTCTCTCTCTCTCTCTCTCTCTCTCTCTCTCTCTCTCTCTCTCTCTCTCTCTCTCTCTCTCTCTCTCTCTGGTCTCGCGCGCTCAGCTGCTCTGTTCTTTTGTCTTTGATTTGCAGGCAAAGCGCCTGACAGCCTGCGAGACGTGGGAGATTTGTCGGTCTGTGATCTCTCTGCCTCTCTGACAAATGAGTGCTGTTGGCAGGGCTGCTCGAGGTGGTTCTGCTTCTGGCCTCCGGAATCCTGATGAGAGTTCGTTAACCCATGTGTAATAAAGTCGGGGCACCGACGTTTCGCCAGAAATTACCTTCCTCACCTCTATTTAGAGTCGCTGTCAGTCAAGAAAAAATAACACATTGACCAACGCAATGGTTGTCCGTTAATCCATAACGGGTTTTTTTGCACCGAGCCCGAGAAAGCAATTTCAGTCCTAAAGGAGGCAATTAACTCTTTAGGAAATCGCAGTAAAAGATGTTTAATTTAAAAAATGTCTATCATGGCAAAGCATGCCCACTGACTGACATCTGTTTACTGACATACCTTAATGGCCTACCACATCTCACTCATGTCATGCATGCCTATGTATATTTTGCTTATGAAGTAGGCCTAGGCCTAGTGTTTACCATCCAATCTATCTCTTCACCCGAGACGCAACTGCTCTGGTAAGCAAGACAATTGCTTGAAATTGATTTTGTAGATAATTTAAGTTTTTGTAATGCCTGATGCATATTATAGTAGAACACAAAAGGCACACAGGCCTGCATTGATGTCCCTTACAATTCAACACATGAACGAAAAATGATTCCCTACTGCTAACCTCTATTTCAAATCCCTGAGTATCAAAGTCCCTATTTCAGTTTAACGCTGCGATTGCCAGGAAACAGCTGCTATTGATTTTGTACTCTACCATTCCCCGTTTGGTCATGCGAAATCACATGGCCATAACAACGTAATCCAACATGGTCGGCGTTAATTCCAGCGCGCGGTTGGTTTAAAGGAGACCTGAAACAGAATTCATCGGAAGAACAAGCACGACGCCTTGTGGCCACGTTGGGTTAATACATTCTTGGTAATTAGACAGCTATGAGGCACTCTCTGATAGGTTAACCTTGTGATAACACGCTAATGCCTGATTAATGTTGCAGTAATTAGACACAGCTTTTCACACTCAGTTAAGAGGACATCCTCTAGCAATTAGCCCAAGCCAGGCAGAGATAATTTGAGCTAGTGCATTGTAGCCACGTTCCCGAGCTGCCTTCCATTCCCATTTGGCAACATTAACGTTTATTTTCTCATTATTTCATTTAATTACTTGTTTGATGTTTTATACAGCTGCCACCAGTAATCTTTGATCCAATTAGGGAATGCTGATTGACAGCATTGGCTTGGGATTCATTACGCTGTGTGTAATGGGAAATTTTGGCCTGATCCAGAGATCTGGGAGGATTCAGGGATCCTTGTTGACCCCTGTATACATTATGAGTTCCTCTGAGAATCTTCTCTCTGTGGATGACATTTCACTGTGTGTGTGTGTGTGTGTGTGTGTGTGTGTGTGTGTGTGTGTGTGTGTGTGTGTGTGTGTGTGTGTGTGTGTGTGTGTGTGTGTGTGTGTGTGTGTGTGTGTGTGCACGAGTGTTTGAGCACATTTGTCTGCATATGTCTGTCTATGACTGTGTGTGTATGTGGCTATTGCATATGCTTGGGGTTGCCTGAATTAATAAGTCACAGCATGTTTGACTTTGTGTGTGTGTGTGTGTGTGTGTGTGTGTGTGTGTGTGTGTGTGTGTGTGTGTGTGTGTGTGTGTGTGTGTGTGTGTGTGTGTGTGTGTGTGTGTGTGTGTGTGTGTGTGGGTGCAGGGGCGGTGGGGGGGGGGGGTTTTAAGTGCAATATTTATTCATAACATCGGTTTATAACACTTTAAATAAGAATGATAAGTCAAAGTTAGATCAAACTAATAGTGCATATATTTAAGCTTTCTTTAGACTGTTTCCATTCAAGATTTTTCTTTTTTATTATTATTTATACTCGGGGGGCCAGCGGGGTGGCAAACCTCTGACCAGGCCCCCACGTGGCTACGCCCCTGTGTGTGTGTCCCTATGTGCACATACTTGCGGGTGACTGACTTCATAAGTCACAGACTCTGGTCTTTCCCCTCTCTTTCTCTCTCTCTCTCTCTCTCCCTCTCTCTCTCTCTCTCTCACTCTCTTTCACTGCAGACAGAGAACGAACAAAGAGAGATGAGGGCACTTGAAGGAGTGGCTATGATTGGCTGGTATTGCTGAGATTACTCCCACATTAAGGGTGGGTTCTACTGCTGAGGCGCGGGGGTATTTCTTAAACCAGGGAGATCATCCCACTTGAAATTGAACTTTATGAAACCCTACATCAAGGCTCCCAGTGTCCCCACGAGACCAGGCGAGCTTGTTCTCAGACTTCACTGCAGTTATATTAGTTCACACCAGAAGAATCATTGTAATCAATTTGAGCTTAGTGATTTAGGACAGACATATCCTGTGAGAGTCCCAATACACACAGAGACACACCTACACAAGCGCACGCACGCACACACACACACACACACACACACACACACACACACACACACACACACACATACACACATACACGCACACACACACACACACACACACACACACACACACACACACACACACACACACACACACACACACACACACACACACACAGGTATGGGTTATAAGTGCAGAACAGATTGAGTGTTCTCACATTATTTCATGTTATAGGGCACTTTAGACCCTGCCGGGTTGGGACTGTGGCTGGACAATTCTCGCTCCATCGGGGCTTATGCCTCCAGAGGTTGACTCTAACCATGCCCCCAGTTGGAGAAGCAGAAGTGATCAGCAATCCCATCCTGGCTGCCATTAATTTGTTGTTGATGAATTTAAACGGCCGCTACACGCTATAATAAGTGAGATGAACTCGATCATTCTGGAAAATATCACTCTGAATCAGCATCCTGAAATATGTATCAAAATATGCATTTTGCTGGATAGGAGAACAAGAGCATCTGCACTAAGAGCTCTAAGAGCTCTCAGAGGCCCCTCCGGGCTCTTAGGCATCCAAAGATGATTGCCAGTACATTGCCTAGGTCAGGCATGAATTCCTGATGTTGAGAGTAGGCAAAGTGTTAAGAGCAGATAGTGAGGTGACCTCTGCCTTTTAAGAAGGAGCTTGGCTAGGGCTCGCCACAGGTTACGGGGAGTCCTGTGCTTTCATTAACATAATAGTGATCATTTTGAGCAGGAGCCTAACGACTGATTGACAGTCAGGATTCTATGGAGAACCACTAAGTGTTGTAACACACACACACATACAAAAACACACACATAAACACTCACACATACAATTTGGGGGATCTTTGTTTAACTCTGATTCATCCGTTTGGTAAGAAAGTTAATTTAATTCTCCGCCTCTCTATACATCCACAAAGTATTAAGGGGTTATGGCAGCAGTCTGTGTCTGTGTGTGTCTGTGTGTGTCTGTGTGTCTGTGTGATGTCTACGGATGTAACCTATAGGCAACACAGGTGACATCACGCATTAAACTTGCATTTAAATGTCTCATTTTAAAACCTGTAATTTAATTGAATAACCTTTAATGATTGAATAAACTTGATAACAATACAATGTATAATTTTATCCACCAATTATATTTTCAAGAAGAACTGTGCCAAACATTTAGAATTATAGTTTTGCAGATTACATTTGGGTTTGTTAAAAACTATTTTTGCAATGTGGCAGAATAAATGACATGTTAATTTATAATTAAAATGTCAATTTTATAATTAGTAC
Organism: Gadus chalcogrammus; assembly: GCF_026213295.1. Lineage (NCBI taxonomy): Eukaryota > Metazoa > Chordata > Actinopteri > Gadiformes > Gadidae > Gadus > Gadus chalcogrammus. The sequence continues at coordinate 8,184,244 of NC_079417.1, forward strand.
TTTATATATAGCCCCAAATCCCCCCACAAAAAATGAAAATCCAAAAGGCATTAGTTGATTTTTTTTAAATTGGATACAACAGACTTTCTCCTAATCCTTCATCTTCAATGTACAATACATCATAGTAGTATAGAAAAAAAGGCCTCTAAGAATACGTTTATAAATGTAGTTATTTATTTAGGTTATGTGCATTATGTGTTAAACTCCAGGACAATTTTTTGCATTTTTGACAATTTCTCCAAGAACACTTTTATTTTATGTACAAATACACGTTATCACATGATTTTGTGTACATTATTTGTGTCTGTGTCTGTGTACTACTTGCTGTAGTTTGGTCTGGCTTTGCGAGACTAGTGTCTGTGTAATATTTCCTAGGTTGCGTTCTATTTGAGCAGAGAAAGTTTGCCCCGGGATTATAATCTGAATTTGGAATCTGAATTTAGTTGAAGAAATTTAGTTTACCTAAACTTCCATTTTCCACTCATAAATGGTACTCCTTGTATGAACTAATAATTAAAACATCCTTAATAAAATAAAATAAATCACAACATCCTTGTACTACTAACCCCGCCCCTGTCAGCTGATGTTGGTAAATAATAAATGCCTTCGCTTCGCTTCTCAGGAAGTGCGCGAATGCCTCACCGCTCTGGAAAATGAGGAGGCGACGGTTTCTCACGGAACACAATCGCATCAGATAACTGGACGTGTTATGGTAAAGTACCCATATAGTTTTAAACCTTATGATATATATCGATGACACGCATGCGAACTAAAACGAATTGCAGTTTATCAATAGTGGGGTTAGCTGCTAGCAGGCTAGCGACGTTTGATGTATTAGCATCAAGTTGTTTGTCAACACAAAGTTGAGGCTGTTGGGAGTGATACAATACATAGGCCTCTGTGACCACAGCCATACTACTGACGTGATCACGTAAACATGAATGCGTCCCCGTTCGTGTCAATTCACAAACTCTGCATTGTATTTCCTACTTGACATGCATTTTAGCTAGCCTAGCTGGGACGCTAGCCAGCTAATTCGAGCCCCTTTTCATCGATTGTCTCAGCTCAAAGGGAGCCCTCAAGTAACTTAAATTATATTTCACGAAATGCTCTTTATTGTAAACAATATGGACATTGTGTTGTCAATGTGTGTGCCATTTCATTTGATCTTTGTTTGTTTGTTAATATCCCCCAAAAAAACAATAGTGACATTCTATCATCTTTTATTTACTAGGCTGGATTTTTCAAGTTGAAGCAAATTTATGAATATTACAAAGAGATCCCTAACGGTGTTGAACTATTTGTGTAGAATGTGAAGATGGAGGGTCGAGGAACGGGTCTACCATGGGGAAAACTGGTGTTATTTGAAAGTCGGCTCCTGTGAATCTGAAGTTCTGCTAATCAAAAAGCAGTACACGATTGGCCGGAGAAAAGGTAATACTTCATCAAAGGCTTAAGCTTATTGCAATTATTATGTACATAGAGAATTATGTAATATGTGGTCAAAATGCAAAGTAAACTACGATGTTTTAATATCACGGACAGCTTATGCATATTCAGCTGTTTTTCTTTTCTCTGTATCAGCTATGTTTTTGTGTTTTTTTTTATTTATCAGACAGGTCTCGCTGTGCACTGTCTAGACCATTGTGTCTAGAACAGCTCCTTTCAAAGCTCAAAGGCCCCTTTAGTTCACTAAACTTATAAACCCTCTTCTGATGATAACAAAAGGCGTCCATAGAGAACATGTGTGGAGAATATTAAGTAGTTTTCTGTATAGATTTTACCCAGGGAATGGCTGCCCATTATTCTCACGGCCCTCTGGCTTGTGAAATGCTTTGCATTGCAAAGTACTTTGCCTTAATTCAGTGTCTTATGTGTCTGGCAAAAAATACATAGCTACAATGTGATTTGTTTGCAATGCGTGCATGATCAAACAAGGATGTGTGATTTGATACATGTCATTTTTTAACTTTAATAATATGCATTATTTTGTAAATATTTTTGCAGTAAATCCAATACATAATAATTAGATATTTGAGTAGGCTCCCCAATGAATAAAGTAGCCATAAATTCGAATCAATACCATGCCTCAAGGCTGCAACAAACGAGTATTTTCATAGTTGATTAATCAAATGATTCTATTGTAGGTTTATTGATTAATCATTTGGTCTTTAAACGATAGCAAATAACATCACAAGTTACCAGAGTCTACAGTGATTTCATAAACATGTTTTCTTTGTCTGACAAGCAGCCAAGAAAAACTAAAGAAGATATTCTTTTTGAAATGAATATTGAACCTAACTGCATCATTAAGCAACAAAAGTTTATTTCAATTTGATAAATTACTTGAATGATTAGTCTCTTACCATAATCTGATTTGATAGTTTCTTCCAATCGATTAATCGTTGTATCCCTACCCACCACCAGGGGTCATTTGAGAACATTTGTATGCAATAATTATATCAGGTAGGGTGTAGCAGTCATCGTTCAGATGTTATTGAGTACTGTTTTATCGAAAAGTATTGCATTGCGTACTCCTAACAACATTATTCTATCATGGCTAGGATGTGATTTATCCTTCCCTGCCAACAAGCTGGTCTCAGGGGAACACTGCAAAATTGTACAATATGAGAACTCAGGGATGGTGTGGCTGGAAGACATGAGGTATGTAGCTTAAACATTGTTTTACACTCAACCCAGTAACGACAGACATAATAAAGTGAACGCCAGCCATTTGGGAACCGCATGGAGTCTCAGGGCTTGCTGCTCTTTGTTTTGGTTACAAACTGCTGACAGTGAACCCCTGAAATGGTTAATTAAAGGCCTGTCATTCCTGTTGGGCTCAGTTGTCAAAGCAAGAGTAAAAAAAAATGCAGACTGCTGCCTTTCTTAATTGTCTTTTTATGTTTAACCTGGCCCTGTGTTACTCTCTAAAATGTTCCTCTTCAATACTGCCATACCTCATGGAAATGTATTACTCTAGTGATTTGTAAAACTCACTACACCCTTGTAAATACAAATTGTTCTGTGTTTTGGCCCGGTAGCACCAATGGCACTGTGATCAACATGTCTAAACTGGTCAAGAAGCAGTTACACATGGTGCAGAATGGAGATGTCATCCACTTTGTGTACCGGAAGAACGAGCCAGAGCAAAGTGAGTGCTTGTTTTGTTTAACGCTATAAGCTTATTTTTTTATTTATTTTTTACATTTTCAGCTATTTATTATTTTATGGCCAACAAGTCCCTCTATGAAATAACCTAAACATCCAACAAGTTTGTAGGACTTTTAACTTTGATGTATCGTGATGCCTGTTTTTATCAAATTTAGTGGACTTTATTGTTTCCTTTTTATGAATGTCCATGCACAGCCATGGCATTTAATGTCGCCGTTTTGGCAACATTTAGCTGTGGGCATTTGTAAGGCACTCTAAATTCACATGGGCTCGTTTACTTTCTCTGCATTACTATTACTTGATAAAGTTTAGCATTTTCTCTGTAAAGGTAGTCTTCTGTAGACCGAAGCAACTGAAAGCAACTCTCAAACTCGTTTTGTCTGGCGCTTTGATTTTGGAAACATGAACGTTTGTGATAGAGATGGTTACCAGCTGTCTGCTGTACATGAGACAAACGATAGTAGAGGCTAAGAAACCATTGGGGCTTTTTAATTAGGGATTCCAGGAATATAACGCATTCAGAATAACCCTTTTCTTTTCACTGATGGGCCTTTTTAAGCTTTCGTACCATATGTAATTACATGATTATAATGCACTGTTATTATTTTCTCTAGACATTGCTTACGTCTACCACTCCATAAAGCCGGAGCTGGGTGTTTCGCAGGATGCGTGTGGTAAGCCAGTGGATTTAGTTGTTAGACTGGTTTCATACAGGTTTTGCGTTGGCTTATTATAACTAGGTTAGGAAAATCATATCTGGAATTGGTTTCAACAGTTCTAGAGGCATTTCCAAGCAACATTGGTGTGTTCACAAGCTGTCTATTGACTGGAATCAAACAATTCCTACCAAGTCAAAGTCTAACAATGCAATCAGAAACTTGTGTATACACCAAAGCGTCTCACGATTAGTTATGCATCAATTAATTAGCATTTCTAGTTTCCCATAAACCCTAGTAGCCTACTGTGCACTTGGACCTGAAAGAAAAGACCACATAATGTTGTAACTCGCCTGTTGTCAATCATCATGGTGGCCGTCGGTCCGTTCTCTCAACGCTAACGACCGTCTCCCCGCCCTGCAAGGTGCTGTATCCCGAGGTGGCGTCGTGGCGCCGGGGGGCTTCCACGCCCGCGCTGCCTCCCCCTCAGACCTCTGTCTCTCCGTGGAGCCCGTGTTGCTGAGCAGTGCCCCGCGGGATCTGTCCCGGGAGGACCCGCAGCCCTCCACCTCCGCCGCCCTCCTGCACATCGAGGGCTCCGCCGGCCCCGCCGCCCCGGCCAGGGTCACCCCACCCCACGGGGCCTCCCCTGCCCACGGTAGGTCCTACCAGCCTCTGTTTTTATCCAGCCTACAGGGGCTCACGCCTCAATCATGCCCCCCCCCGCACAAGGGAGAGTCGTACCTGAAGTGGTATTAAGGCGACGACCGCCCGCTTTTCGGCGTCTTTCGGGGATGCTCTCAGTCTGATCTTGGTGTGTTTTTATAACTTTTCTTCCAGGGCTATCGGCCGTCACAGTCCCCTCGCAGGACAACACAGACGCCATGGAGCCAGAGAGGAAAAGGAGGAAGACCACTAACGGTGAGTTCATTAGCTATGGCTCTACCTTTTGTTGGGTCTGCCCAGTGCCACTCTGGATCTGCCACAACCAATCGCTTACGTTTGGCCGGGAATCACGTTGCGCGCAGGCTGTAAACGAACCAAACGCGGTGCGTGAAGATGTCCGTCGACGAGAGTTGACTTTAACGTCATTGTTCTCAGCCACTCCCTCTGTTCACTGATTGGTCGCGAATAATTTGGACGGAGGAATCTCAGGAAGGTACCACAAACCCAGACGTAGTACTGAAGGGAAATGAAAATTGAGCGGGAGTACTTAGGCGGGCGGAGAAAGGCTATACGGTATATCACGGTCCTCGTGGTAGGGTATAGCGCCGTCCCGGTGGTAGGGTATAGCACCATTCTGATGGTATGGTATACCATCCTCCAAAACTATCACTGTCTTTGTATGATTTTGGTTATTCGTTTGTTCTTCGGTGTGTGATCTCTCATACTTGATATCTTACAAGAGAAAATGCCCCCATTCCTGGCTTTGGAGGTGCACTTTAATGTTTATAAATCTAATCGTATCAATGTGTACTAATAGCTTGATTTGGGGTTATCATATGAACCAAGCTCTCTCTCTCTTCAGATACGGCCCTCCCCCACACTTCAAGCTCCGCCCCCAGCGGCCCTGGCCCCGCCCCCAGTGGCCCCGCCCTGGGCCTCCTGCGGGACCTCCTTGGCAGGAAGGCCCCGGCCCCGGCAGCGGAGGCCAAGACGGACAAGATGGAGGACTCCCTGACCTGCATCATCTGCCAGGACCTTCTGCACGACTGTGTCAGGTAGCGTTTCCCCCCCCCACCCTCCTGCGGTGCTATCCGGTGGCCCACCAGGGCAAGGGTCATTCTGGGCATCTGGTGGACACGGACGTTGTGTGGTCCAGGGTAATCGGATCTCCCCTTCTGGGCAGGCTCTGTGTAAGCCCAGGGCACTGATGGTGGCGGTCGTTAGCCGTGCTAACCTGCACTCGGCGTACCACAGTCTTGGAACTCGATAAAAGGAGAAATTGCAGATGATGAATGTGATCTGATTTTGACTGTGAAAGGATTGACAAATGACTGTTCCCAGCTTGGATGAAAGCATCTGCTAAATTGGCAATAGCATGCTCAGTGGGCAATATTACCTGTCAAGAAAAAGTGTAATTCACGGGTAATCTACATTCAAGTTAAAAGAACATGAGCGCCGCCCCGTGCTACCGGCCCATGTCTCACGCGCTCTCCACCCTGTGTGTCCCTACCCTCAGCCTGCAGCCCTGCATGCACACGTTCTGCTCCGCCTGCTACTCCGGCTGGATGGAGCGCTCCTCGCTTTGTCCCACCTGCCGCTGCCCCGTGGAGAGGATCCGCAAGAACCACATCCTCAACAACCTGGTGGAGGCCTACCTCATCCAGCACCCAGGTCTGTCTCGTAGCTCCCCCCCGCCCCTCCCTCCAGCTCCGTCCCTCTGTCTGTCTATCTGTCTATCTCTGAAGATGCAGTTCATAGCTGCAGTCTGAATAATGGCGAAGATGCTAACTTTCTCCTCCTACTGGGGCTAACCGTTTGAATAACGTACACACCAGTTTGGTGGCCAAGTTGTTATATCATTTAATGTGTCATTTGGATGAAATGGCGATGTATTAAATCCAAGGACAATGTTTAAAATCTGTTATGCTCATCGAGTTAACATAAGGTTATCCCCCTGTGTTTTATTTAATTTGTGAACCCAGTGTGTGCCTGTGGTTTTTAATGGCGTGTGTCTTGTCCGTGTGTGTCCACAGAGAAGTGCCGTAGCGAGGAGGACCTGAAGGGAATGGACAGCCGTAACAAGATAACTCAGGACATGCTGCAGCCCAAGGTGGATCGGTCTCTCTCCGACGAGGAGGGCAGCTCGGATTATCTGTTTGAGTTCTCAGACAACGACAGCGATTGGTCGGACAACAGGTATACGGAGAGAACAATTCCTCGTGTTTTTATTGTTTTGCCATTTATATAGGCAAGGCAAGGCAACTTTATTTATATAGCACTTTTCATACACAAGGCAGACTCAAAGTGCTTCACATATAAACATGTTATACAATAAAATAAAATAATAGATAAGTAAAGAAAACTATGCAAAGAAATGAGTAAAATAGAAAGTTTAAAAAGGCTTTTTAGTAAGTAAAATGAAAGTGCATGTATTTAAGAAAGTGAGAAAATTAAATTTGAAAGTATTTAAGATCAGATCAACAGACTCTCTGGAACCCAAGTCGGGACTACAACCGACCTAAAGGACCATCTATTACATATTCTAGGACTCTAGCCCAGAACCAAAGGCAAACAACAAACAATAAACAAATATTCAGTGATTATTCTAGGACTCTAGCCCAGAACCAAAGGCAAACACACAAACAACAAACAAATTCAAAAGAGTTTCATATGGCGTATATTCAGTGATTAAGCGCTTAATCACTAACCCAACCCACACATATAATGTGTGGGTTGGGTTGCATTTTATCCAAAGGATGATTAAGACATCAATGGGGCCGACTGGGGATCAGACCGGCAAGTCACTAGACTTGTCTAACACACTAACCAATAATAATAATAATAATAATAATAATGTCTAACCAATCTTAATGCAGTCTTCCTCATTTTAAGTCTGTGTTTCAGCATTTCTTTTTTGTGCTTTTCCAGTCATTGAGAAGGCCTCTGTACAGTTAGCACTAAATAGTATTGCGTTTGTTTGGCAGGAATCGATAAAACCCATTGCTTACTTAAAGGAGCTATTTCTAACAAAAATACGGTACTAAATCACAAATGACCATGATATCTCTGCAGAGATTAAGAAAACGTGCTAATTGGAAATACTGGCTGCTGTGACAACAATGCTATAGCCAGTATGTTCTCTTTCTGAAATTCCATTACAGGTCAGAACGTTTTTGTTATGGCCCTTTTTGTTGTGATTCGCTATTCTCCCGGGTTGCCAAATATTCAACAAATTGGCACACAAACGAGTGTCTTGCAGCCATGGAGGCAAGTGAACTAACTGAATCACAGAGATTGTACTAGATTGTGCCTAACCTCATCTGCCTGTTCTTCATGACCAGAGCCATGCTGAAACACGGGTCAATCATGGAGTTGCATTTGAAAGATGGAGACAGCTGAGCCCTAAAGGATTTCAAGACTGATGCCACATAAGCTAGTTTATCAGTTTCAAATGATAAATAAATTGCAAAAATACATTAGCTGATCAACTTCAAGTGCGGGACGTATCCCTTCTCATTCTCAAAAACGGTATCATAACATTTCAAAGTGATATTCAAAATATAATGTTCCGCTCTTCTTTTGCGCGTCTTCGTTCAATGTCCTCAAACCGTCTCTCCAGCTTTGTGACTTTGGACTGCAGCACCCATTGTAACCGCTCAATGTGAATGTTGCATAATTTTTCTTTTTTATATATATCAAATGACCATAATTATTGTATAAGAATGTATATACATCATCATGGTGTCCATGCGTTCCCTCCCCAGCCAGCCGTTTGTGGTGTGCAGACAGTGTCCGGGGTACAGGAAGGAGGGGGCTCAGGACCCGTTCACCACGGGCTCCAGCGTCTCGGTGTACCCCCGGTCAGCCACTCTCCTCGGCCCCGGCCCGCTGCCACCGCTGGGGGCGGCGGCGGCGGCGGCGGCGGCGGCGGCAGCAGCCGGAGCAGCCGGGCCGGAGCCCAAGGAGGAGGGAGGAGGGAAGCCAGCCGCAGAGCAGCCCTCCACCTCTGCAGACGGCCCCGCCGGTACGTCTCTCTGGGGGAAACGTCTGCTGGGAACCAAGACTTGCTTGGCTGTATTTAAGGCAGCATGAAAGGATGCTCTTAACATTTTATTATATATTTAAAAATAGCAGACGCAAGAGACAATGGTAAAAAAATGTATAATTAAAAAAAACATTTCTTAAAGTATTCAGCTTTGATTTTAAAAGTAGTAAGATCTTGGGAAGTACTACAACTTCCAGTGAATACGATAAAGCACATCATTCAAAGAGCCAAATCCCTCGGCGTTACTTGTATCTCCCCCTGTACGGTGTACAGGGGGAGATACAATGAGCCTCCTTGGTTCCCCTCTGCAGACCCAGTCCAGGAGTACCGCTGCTCCCCACAAGGCTCCCATGTCATCTGCTCCTGCTGCCTGCAGGCCATGCCCGACCGACGCTCCGAGCCAGGGAGCCAGCAGCACGCTGTCCAGCAATGTAAGTCGACTCCAGCAACCAGCTAAGGCGTTGGACGGTGAGGCGGTCGGGGTGCTCTGCTTGCAAGCCGAAAGGTGTTGGGTCTTTTACCCAATGTCCTTAAAGGTTGGGTATGGGATTTGCGAACGCCAGCAGATTTTGAAAACGCAAAACTCGACTGGTCCTACCCCCTCTCCTTCAACGCTGACTCTGACTCCACCCATTCCAAGTACATGTACGCACATCATGCATGAGCGAACACAGATGCACGAGAGCGAGCCATCAGCTAGTTAGCTAGCTCCAGTAGCTACCGCAGGATAACAACAAACAGAAGCTTGCTCTGGGTCACGAGCTTTGAGTACGTGCACGAATGGGTCGTAGGAGCGGGGGAGGGGGAGGGGGAGTGGGAGTGCAGTACGACCGTTTGATTGACGTACTCACTGACGTACTCACCCTGAGCCCTGCCCGTTCAACAGATTATTGACTTGTTTAATTTTCATGTCAGTACTTCTAACTCAGTGGCTGTAAGTGGGTTATGATAAGGATTTCAAGTAATTTTGCACCATACCCAACCTTTAAGTAACCTTTTTTACATTTTGCTAATAGAACAGTTAATTGTAAGCTGTAAACACGGTGTGAAAACGACAATCTTGTATTTGAATGACCCTTTTTCTATTTTATCTGACATTTCTTAGTCTCAAATGTATGTGTTTTTTTTTTCCTAATGGTATGCTCCATATGTTGCAGGTGGAGTCTGCCAGAGGCCTTTCTGTCACATGTACTGGGGCTGTGAGAGGATTGGCTGCCAGGGCTGCCTGGTCCGCTTCAGTGGTACGTCTCCTCTCTAACCTGCCAGGGTTATTAACTGCTGTACACTCTGTCAAGTCAAGTCAGGTTTATTTATATAGCACATTTCCTATGGCATACATAGACACTTTGTGCTTCGAGTGGAGAGATGTCATTAAATTATCTAAAATTAACAAACACACTGGGCAAAAGAAAAGACAAAACAAACTACACAATAATAAAAAAAATGGAGTGTTTAAAAGCAAAGACCTGTAGTCATGAATTAAAAGCTAAAGAAAATAAATACATTTTAAGATCCTTTTTAAAAGAGCGCATTGAGTGCGACAACCTTTATTCTAAAGGTAGGCTATTCCAGAGGATTGGAGCACAGTAGCTAAAGGCATCATGTGCTGCATTAGTGTTAATTCTGGGGGTCGTGAGGAGACATTTACTGGAGAACCTTAAGTAACGGGTTGGATCATAAAAAGAGATCATATCGGAAATATAGGGTGGGGCGAGGCCGTCTGTACACTAGCAATTTCATATCGGCCCCAAAAAAAAAAAAGTGGGCACCAAACAAAGTAGTTCTTCAACGTTTCTAATCTTCAAAGTGTTGAGCACGTCCAAAGTGAACTTCGACAGATGATTATTGGAGTTGTTGATTGATTATTGATGCAATACAATTTTATGAATAAAGTTGGTCTGCTTTGAATTATATTTTCTGTCTATCGACTTGCGGGACTCATCATGTCACACTAATCCAAAATTGTCTTCAGATTAGTTTTATTTCCAACCTTACTCTGGCTAACTCCATAACGAAAGCTACGTTTATTGATGTCTTTATCTTGCAGGGGTCAATCTCACAAACAAGTGCCTGGATGGAGTGCTCAACAGCAATAACTACGAGTCCGAAATCCTCCAGGTAAGCCCAACAAACGTCACTCCTATTCATTCGTTTTTTTCCCCCCAAACAGTTCTGTCCGTCGACCCTTGGCCCCTGCTCTCCTTTCGTCTTCTCCAATGGCTCACGTTCTGTTTCTTCCAGAACTACCTGAGCTCCAGAGGCATGTCCTGGAGGGATGTGCTCCAGCAGGGACTGCAGGCCTTGGAGCAGGGAGCCTTCCAACTGTCTGGTGAGTACTACCCCGTAACCCCGGCCAGACACGCCATGGCACCGACCACTTTTTAGGATGGGGGTGAAAAACTCTAACCACCCTTGGCATCCTGTTTCGTTTGAGTAGTCTCAGATAGGGCTGCTAGATTATGGAAAAATCATAATCCTGATTTATTTTTGGTCAATATTGAAATCAAGGTTATTCAAACAATTTCCTTTTTTTGAGTTTGAAAACATGATGCATTTATTCAGTATTTCTCTCCAAAAAAACACTTGGTAACTGAGAACTTTGAAGATCCGCCTTAAAAAAAATACACAAAAGGTTCAAATAGAAAATGTTGAAATATATAATAATGTACCGATATGTATCCAGCTGTTTAAACGAAACATTTTATGAATAAAAATTATAATAAAATATCGATTGTAAGTTTGGTGATCGTTTGACACAAATCGAAATTGCTGTCAAAATTCGATTAATCCCACAGCCTTAGTCTCAGAAAGTCCCAATAATCAACATATTTTTTTAATTTGATGATGATTACGTTATATCAGATCAGATCAAGTTCCATTCCATGTTTTCGTCAACGCTTCTCTTTCTTCACCTGGTTGCAGACTACCGCATTTCTGGCAGCACAGTGCTGTGCTACTGCTGCGGCCAGCGCACCTTCAAGGAACTGGCCTACAGGTTCAGGCAGAACATCCCAGCATCTGAGCTGCCAGGTACCCGAGTTCACTTCCGGCCCGTGTCCATGTCACTGTGACGCAGTGCTCCCACACCCATCGGTCAAGGGAGCTAAAATCCTGGCTTACTTGTGACGGCTATTTGATGGTACAGTGTTTCGCCTGTACCATCAGCACTGAATGCATATAGGCGTGCAGTGCAAACTATGCATATCGTTTCTTGCAGTGGCGCTGGCAATCGAGCAGCAGCAGCGGCGGTAACTTGCTGTTTCTGCCAAGTTCAAGAAATATTTGAACAATGATCTGCTCTCAGTAGAGCCCTTCACTCTATTGCTTGTTATGTCATATTTGGAAGCTCAATCTGTAAAAATGTTCCCAATAAAAACTCACCAGAAGTAACCATTTAAAAGGTTTTTTTTTTTTTATATTCTTCCGGGGGGGGGGGGGGGGGGGCATGCCCCCTGACCCCCCCTAGCGTTGCTAGGTTACCAACTCGCAGCACCACTGCTACAAAGAAATCTAGGGGAAACACTGTTTGTATCCATTAAAACCCTTAGTAAAAATGTACCAGACAAAATGATTTGTAGCCACGAGCAAAGTACTTTGCTGGGACATTGATATTATGGGTGGGTGTTAATGGGGTTAAAAACAATGTGTGAGGAAGCGGATCCACAACGATGTAAGCAGTTGGTCATCTTCTGACCTTTAAAACGTGGAAACAGCCCAGAAAAGCTGCTGCAGTAACTCTGTCATCCCCACAGCTGCTGTTACAGCTCGTCCTGACTGCTACTGGGGTCGTAACTGCCGCACCCAGGTCAAGGCACATCATGCAGTGTAAGTTAATTTTGTGTGTGTGTGTATATGTTTGTTGTTCCTTTTCAAGTAGAGTGATAATTTAAACAGTCACTTTGGTTTAAATCAAATAGATCTCCTTTTTCTTTTTTATTGATCTATGCCTCTCATTCCCTGGGAAATACTAAAGGAAGCATATGACCAATGTGTATTCTGTTAAAAGGCTCCATCAATCATTCTGTGATTCAATGTTCTTTTACATGGAAGTCTTAAAGTCCTACATGTATAGTTTCCCATCCACCACTAGAGGGGGTCAACACCCACCTCCAGATCATCGTGTATGTTTGGCTGGAGTTCATGGTGTGTGTGTGTGTGTGTGTGTGTGTGTGTGTGTGTGTGTGTGTGTGTGTGTGTGTGTGGTGTGTGTGTGGGTGTGTGTGTGTGTGTGTGTGTGTGTGTGTGTGTGTGTGTGTGTGTGTGTGTGTGTGTGTGGTGTGTGTGTGTGTGTGTGTGTGTGTGTGTGTGTGTGTGTGTGTGTCCATTCCAGGAAATTCAATCACATATGTGAGCAGACTCGCTTCAAGAACTGAAGGAGCAGAGGGATGGTTTCACTGACTCACAACAGGGACTGGACCTCTCTACATTAGAATGAGATAAACCACACACCTTTGCTGAAGTCGTGGAGCGCTCGCTGTCAGGATTCGTGGTTGTTATGTTTTTATTTTTGTTAGATGTGTAGGTTAGGGGGCAGGTTTAATGCTTCCCCAGGGAATGGCCCGTCGCAAAACATTACAATCAAAGCAGGAGTAAGCATCAATGTTACATGTGGATTTTTAATGCGACACATGGTTGTCTAGAACACAGCTATGCACAGTGCTTAACGGTTAAATCTGCTACTGAGGCCTGGCCAAGTGACCAACAGCTGCTGTTATTAAAAAAAAAACACAACCAGAGTTGAAACCCCGCAGCAAAACTTGTGGTGAATTGTAGCAGCAGCCACTGATTGGTTGGTTTTAGCAGCTGACGTCATCAGTGGAGGACACAGTCGCTATCTGGCTTTATCCTAGCCATGTTCATAAAAGCAAAACAAACTGCAATATTCTATCTCAATTCAGAGCGAGTAAAGCAATCTGCAATGGATTAAGGCCATAGACTGTATCTGTGTGTTGAAGTATGCTAATGATACGCATAATATGTATATAATTCCTCATTTTATATAGATATATAGTTTCCCATCTATCTGTGCCTGAATAGCTATAACTTAAAAGGCAATACCCCGGAGTTGACTTTCTTTATTTTGATAATTGCAGTTTCCAGGGCTTTCTGTGAACATTGAGACGTGTTCATATGTTGGGTCGATATTCGCTTGACATGCACACCTTCTCTATGCACTTCCAGAAGGCTGGAAGTCCATTTAAACTGCTGGCTCTCATACAGCATGTATGGCCATGTGTCTAAAATGTTGTGGTGGTTTGTAAGGGATTACCCCCCCCCCCCACCTCACCAAGGTTTTACAAGGAACGGGACTTTCCCAAGGCAGAGGTGAGACTCCCCACCACCCCCCCCACCCCAATCCCTCTAATGCATAATAGGGTAGATGGGAATCCCATGTGATTATTGTGTAGGATTTCATGTCTGTGGGAGGTTTTATCAGGGAAGGATTGTTGTAGTGCTTTGCTTTCTGAGGGAACTGACCCTGGCCTTCGTGAGATGCTTTGCTGGGGATAATCAACCTCAAGCTGATTAAGGCCAGTGTATTAAAGACGGTTCTCTAAGACCCTTGTAGTAAGGGATGAGGGCAACCTGGTGTTCAATGCACAATGGTTGGATGGCGAATGTACGCGTATCTTGCTTTCGAAGCACTGAACTTTGAGATTTTTTTTGTCTTAATTGGTTTGTATACTGTTGCCATTTCGCTCCTATAAGTTTATGTGTTTAGCCACGTTTTGAGAGTTGCTGTTTTTTAGGGAAACTGGAATTGATAATGTGCCAATATACCCGTTTAAGGTAAATATTTTCCTACGGCTTGTTGACCCTATAGTATTAACTTGCTAAATTAGGGCTCAATCTTTTGTAATATTGTGGTTGTTTTATTTTCTGTGATTAGGCAATGCGAAAATCTAGTCTATACTTCTATTAAATTCAATAATTGCTAGGTATTAATGAGAGTTCTCTCCATGTTGAAGAGCAATTAAACTTTAAATTAAAATGGCAATTATATGCTATCCAATCAGTGGTCCTGGAGTGGGGTTTTCCCCACTCAAATATAATGTAAGCGCAACGTTTACTTGAACTACTGCTTGGTAATTCACCTTGTTTTATTTTTTTGGGTTGGGATCTCCAAGGGCCAGCCGTTGTTCTAAAAGGCTTTCATATTGAAATACGGTTTTGATTGAGTTAAGATAAAGTTTGGTTAATTTAGAGAAATTGTGTGTAGACCATACGGAGGGAAGTTTTTGTGTAAATCATTGCTTTTGTTTTTTACTGTCTTGTGAATTAGAGGGTAGCAAGTTTTTGAATGTGTACAATGTTAATCTGCAATTTTCTGTCTGTAGATGCTTGGTTAAGAGGTCTTGCTTGCAAACTTTGTGTTTACCTGCGATTTTTCTTTTTATTTATTTTTGCACTCACCTTTTTTTTCATTTTTATTGTTTCTCTTCGATTCACTATCATTATAAAACCTGGTACATACGTACTCTTTGAAGCATTTATAATTAATACATCAGTCTTAGTACTGCCCAACATCCAGATTTAGGATTGGTTGAATTTCTTTACTAGAGTTTAGTTTTTGTCCAACGCTTACACATTTTTCCTGCTTCCTTATTACCTTGATCAATAATGTGGGATTGGACAGCCGGGCTATGGAAGAAAGCTCTAAATAAAAAGGCTTCCACGACATTAGACACTCCACCTCCTTGCTGCAACTGCCGGGTGCGAGAGTCACCCTTTTGTAGATCATTCCCAACATAACAGAATACACAGTACCCCCCCCCCCCCCCCCCCCCCAGCTTCAGTCTGAGTGTTGAGTTCTGGTAGGTTGACGTGTTTTGAGTCATGTATCATGAATACTTATTCCCCGCCCCCCCCCAGTTAGTGGTGGTCCTTTTCTCACTGGCATTCCTGAGCAGCTCAGGCCGTCGACACACACAGGCCCTGTCGAATCCCCCCCCGACCCCTCCGGAGACCCAGAGGGGTTCTGTTTAATGACCCTCTCACCGGAGGAGATCTGGGCCCACTAATAAGCAGTCCCAAGCCACCTCCGACAGGAATGGAGCTTTAAAGAGGCTTTGCAACTCACCACTGCTCCCCCTCCCTGGGTACTCGTTCTCCAGGCCAGTGGAACACACTTTGATGCAGGTTGCATTCTACCTCATTGCAAGGATGTGTGGCACAGGGTGCATGCACGGCAGTATTTACTGTCGCCCACACACAAAACATGACACAATTCTTTTTCTTTTTTTTTCTAAATATATATATACAAGCATTTGTGTTTTAATAGATGTAGAGAGGGGATGTTCATTTGGTGTTCTCCAATTTCATTTGATTACTGTTGTTTCTCCCCCTCCCCCCCTTAAAGGCTTAGGAGTTAAAGGCAAATCGCAATTGGCTTACTGTATTTGGCACTGGTGTTATGACTAGTTAGTATACAGTGTATTGGCCACCCAGGAATCTCGATGCAAAGGATCCAACATGCCTCTTGGTCTGCACTAATAAAAACATTTTAAAATACTGTCTTAAGCTAATTTGGCTGGTACTGGTTGTACTTCAGACACTGCACAATCCTGCCATGGACATTTCTTGAATTAATACATTAAGCAGCCTTAGCTTGTGAAGGAAATGTTTTTTCCAGGAAGGCCTTCTATTAAGTGAACCATAGAATATGTTGAGACACAACAGAACACAGCCCTTTGACATGCTTTTATTTCTTTAAGTTCAGAGTCAACCTTTTATTTCTTCAGCACTAATGCTTTAGTAACTGCGTTTATACAATTAATTCCCTTTTTAATCCAAAATCGTCTTCAGACATGATTACAGGTGAGATTTTCAAGTTTTACATTAAACAGTGATATTAATGTAGAATTTATATTCTGCTGTACTGTCATTGAAAAGCATAAGCATGTACTGAAAAAGACTGAAAATGCAGATAAAGATTTGGCACAAAATGAATGAGCCGCAATTAGTGAGATATTGAAAGTGCAAATGTTGGAGTGTATCAAACAGTATACAAATAGAAAACTTAAGTGCACTGAAAATAAATGGGAGTCCTAAATAGAATGTTCTCGTTTTCATCCAATCTATACATTTGTTTTTTCTTCTTAATACAAAAGACAGTCAGCCAGTTCCCTGGCATTGCAATAGCATTATGGTCAATCTTTGTTCAAACACATGAAAAAATAGAAATATTGTAGTGCGGTCTTATCGCCTGCAGGACACTAAAGGTGCTACTAACTTCAGCTCAATTTAGAGCTCTGTGGAGGGCAGGTTCCACACATGAGGACCAAAAGAGTTCCCCAGGGCAGGCCTTTAGTGGAGAGTCCAGGCTCTGCCCATCCTCAAACGCCACTGGTCACCTCACCTTGCCTGTCAAACTGCACAACACTTGATTGGCTGAGGGGAGAGCTAGCATCAACGACAAAGGCGGGGCTCCTTCTCAGCGTCGGTGGCAACCGAGCCGGGGGAGGATGGGGTTGAATGGATGGCAGCTTATGCCGGCCTCCCCTCAGCTCATCCAGGGCTGCTGGGGGGCTTCCGGCCTAGCACAGCGGGGTGAGCCTTCTCTCCTGGTACAAGCCCCCTGCCTGTCCGTTCACCGTGGAGGAGGAGGACGGGGATAAGGAGATGGAGGAGAAGGATGTCTGAGCCAGGTGCTCCGCTGGGACCAGGGGCTCTCGGTCCTCCTCCTCAGAGATGGCGAACACCGGCACGCTGACGTGGTCGGTTCCGTCCGTGCTCAGGTTGCGCCGCTTCCCGCCCTTCGAGCCCCTGTCCTGCGGCTGCTGCTGCTGGCCGGAAGGCGAGGAGGAGGCGGGGCCCGGGGCCCGTGCCTCCACCGCCCCTGGGGTCGCCCTGGCCGGGTCGTCCGTCCCGCAGAGCAGGCCGAAGCCGTTGAAGAGAGAGCGGCGCAGGTTGCTGGTGGAGTTGAGGCGTCGCTGCTGGTGGGCGGTCAGGGTCAGGGGGTAGGAGGCGCTGCTGACGGCCGAGTCGGCGACGGAGCTCGGCTTGTTGGACAAGTGGGCTTCCGAGAAGACCTTCCTGCCGTTGTCCCCCGCTCGGTCCGCCCCCAGGCTGGGAAGAGTCTGCAGGTGACATTCAACCCCCTGGTCAGTGGTAGTGGAACAACTTTTTTCAGCATTGGGGTTTGTATACAGTGCACAAACTCGTTCCCCCTTAAGAACAGTCCAAATGCAATATTAATAATTTTACTTTTGTTATTAACTAAGATTTGATTTAGCAGAAGCTTTGATCCACAGAGATATTTAGATGAGGTATGTCATCCATGAGCAGGTAGGGGTCAAGCATCTTGCTAGCACATGGATGCACTCAGGTAGACATTGGGGTTCGAGCCAGGAATCGTCTAGACTTTTCCTCCTCCAATTAGGATATTTGATTGGTGCATGTCAATAGTTTTCAATCAAACTCTTTCCAAAGGCTTGAAATATTCACTACTAGAAAAAAAAGGGATCACAACAAAAAGTTCAGCCTCCACTGACTTGAAAGCTCCGAGAGAGAGAAAGATGTGAGTAAGTGAAAGAGAGAGATGGGAGGGAGAAAGATAGACAGACAGGACCATGACAGAGAGGGGTGTGATGGTGGCTCTCACAGTGTCCACCAGCTTTGTGAAGGGACTGGAGGAGTTCCAGCTGCACCACTTCTTGTGGAGCGGAGGCAGGTAGTCCTGGAAGGTGCGGACGCTCCACGCTCTGGGTCTGGGCCGAGAGCAGCCAGAACCGCCCTCTGTTCTGGCTGCAGTCGGACCCTGAGAGGAGGTGGTGGTGGCGGCGGCAGGGTCGGGCAAGGGCCAGTCGCTCAGGGGCCTGGGGCCGGTGTCACTGTAGCGCAGATATCGCTCCCGCTAGGATACGCAAGGAATGGTGGAAAGACAAGCGGATAGGACGAAGAGGAAAGAATGAAAAACGACCTTCTTACTGATCTGGGCCTTCTGTGTTGTGGAAGGGATAAGCCAAGTGATCACTAGAAATAACTGACTCAAAACAAAAAGGACAAGTTGCGTAACGGTAGGGCAGAACAAGCCTAGCTTAGATGTTAAATCAGGGAGCAATATGAACAGATGTGTTGAATATTTCACAGCAAAAGGTTACCAGGCAGCTACCTAGATAACATGAATCTGATGGCTGATGGGATATTTGGAAGGCCATCATGTAGCACAACATCACGACTTTGTATCACAAAAGTCTGTTATCACTAATATACAATGATGTCAATTCAAGCATGCTGATGTATTAATGTTAGTGGGCATCAACAGTTAATATGGGGGCGGGGGTATGAAGCAAAACAGCTTAGAAACTAATATAATCCATCAACTACAGTTCACGGCCAGATTGCGTGGGTGCGCTACCTCCATGGATTATTAAGAAGGAACTGGAACGATTAGTTTGGCGCACTCAGCGAGCCAGCAGCACGCAAATGTGGCTTACAAGCCTATTCATTATTTTATGAATATTAAAGCTGTAATGCAGGCAGGAAAGGATTCCAACCCGAGTTACAAATGGTGGTGTTACAAATGTGTAATTAGGTATGTCAGTTGAGTAATAGTTTTTTCTTCCCAAATGGAGCACTTATTGATATCTAGTAGGGCTGTCAGTTAAACGTGTTATTAACGGTGTTAACGCAAAACAATTTTAACGGCGTTAATTTTTTTATCGCGCGATTAACGCAAATTCTTTGGCTCAAAACAAAGAAGCAGTAGCCTGACTGCTATGTTCAAGGCAGTATGTTTGTATGTTCATCGTTTAATTGCACTACAGGCTTTTTTTTGTATCTTCCTGTTTTGATCAGTATATGCCAATGTTATCGATAAAAAAACATTTGCACAAGGCAAGCCGATGCACTTATCCATGTTGATAAGAGCATTAAAATGAGAAAAATTAATGGGACAAAGAAATCAAGGGATATTTAGCATAGAAAAAAGATTTGCGATTAATCGTGAGTTAACTATGACATTAGTGCGATTAATCGTGATTAAATATTTTAATCGCTTGACAGCCCTAATATCTAGTCCTTGGGACACTTAAATGTATTGGTCCGGGAAAAGGGCTACCTACGCTGATGCGGCTATAGCAGTTGAAATGTCCCGAGCTAATTGTCCCCGATAGGCTCAATGTGTGAGGCCCACATTAATGCCATAACAATCGGAATGATCCGGAGGGTGAAAAGGCCTGAAGGTTCCAGCACAGAGAGAAAGAACTTAAGCAGAATAAAAAAGGAAAAGGGAGAGAGAGAGAAAGAGCCTAGATAATCCTTCACACAGAGTCACTAGGCGTTAGCGTTGTCTAGACACGAATTAAGTGGGTTTAAAACCAGTTTATTTGGTTACTAAAGCCCTTGTAAGGCACATGGGTAACTTTTTACCTTATACACAAAGCAAGAAATTATTTAGCTAATAAGGTAACTCAACTTAAGCCACCTACTGAAGTCACTTTTGAACAAGACGTATCGCCAAGCCTTCCTGGAAACACGTCACAGGGATGAAACCCTAGATGCAAGCGCTTTGAAAGGTCTGGTCATGACCTTGTCTCAACCTTTACTGTGGTTTGCACATACGTGAGAGTAAACCTATTTCATAAGTGCTACTCACAACAACAGTTTCAGGTATGAGCTAGTGCGGCGGCTATAAGACTCCCAGTCTGGGGATTCTTGGTTCGATTCCCGATGTCCACGGCCTAAGCCCAGGCTGCTTCTACCTGCTCCATAATGACATTGATCTGAATTATTTGCTTTTGTGTAAAATCAGCTAGATGGAAAAAAAGTTCACACAATGTGTGTGAGAGGCATGGAAATGTGCATGCACACTCACACTTCAAGCTGGAGATTAGAATCTGGGCTCTGTGGATAATGCTCCATTAGTGTATGCTGCAGGAAACTGTGCCAGTCCTTCAAAAAGAACCTGCCAGCACTCGTTGATGCCAACTCTGATCCCAGGAGAACACAAAGGAGGACAGGGAATAAAGCTGGGCTGCAGCCTGGCTTCGGCCTCGCTCAGACCCTCTGCCATGCTATTCCCCACAATTCCCTCATCATGTTCATAGTTTCAGGCTCTAGAATTTGGCAGTAGTTCTGATTGATTCTGGTCTTCCAGGTCAATGCACTGGTCTTCTAGGTCAATAGGCTTTGCAATGCAGCCCTTAACTTATTTGTTGTACCCTAGTTATGTCTGCTCTGGTTCAAGTTTGGACATCAAAACCTGCCACTGGCGGAAAACGGCCATCATTTGAACCGTCGTCAAAATAACTTCCATTTTAACTACGCCCCTGAACCCACGGAAGAGTGAGAAGAGGAGCGATGGGGAGGACGTACCGTGTGAGCCGAGAGCGGCAGGCCAGGGTGACTCGGGTCGGAGGCCGTGATGAAGACCTCGTCGGCCCCCAGGTCGAGCTCCATCAGGCCCCCAGGAGACAACTCCAGCTCCCGGGAGGCCTCTCCCCCCGTACTGACTGACGAGAGGAGAAAGAAGACGCGGTAAAAAATGAAACATTTACACAGGCCCCATTCTTCCACTGTGTGTGTGTGTGTGTGTTCAGGAGATCGCATCACAAATCGAGGTTGGATCGTATGATAAAAACAGACGTGAACAAACGTTTTTAAAGCTGCGACATTTGAGATTCTCTAGTATTGCACCTCAGCGGTTTAAGAAGGACAGCACTCTGCAACACTGCAATATATTGATTACCTTACCTTTCCTGCATGCACAGTGGGATCATAGCCTGGACTCAAACCAGAACACTGTGTTCTTTCTGTGAAAGTCAGCAACAGGTCAGCACAGGGCTGTGTGTGTGTGTGTGTGTGTGTGTGTGTGTGTGTGTGTGTGTGTGTGTGTGTGTGTGTGTGTGTGTGTGTGTGTGTGTGTGTGTGTGTGTGTGTGTGTGTGTGTGTGTGTGTGTGTGTGTGTGTGTGTGTGTACACACATACCTGCTTGTGTCCGCCGGTCCCCGGGGGCAGGGCGCTTGGCGAGCTGCCCCTCGCTCACCTCCCGCTCGCCCTCGTTAGCCGTGACCACCCGCAGCTCGCTGACTTCGCTCGCCGTGTTCTCCACGGCCGCCGCAACCTGCAGCCCGGGAACACCCGCAGGTCACAACCGTTAAGCCACGACCACTGAACACCATGTTCGTCCACCTCTTCGTCTCCCTTAAAAGGTTTACCTCACAGGCATTTGAGGTTCACACCCTGTTTAGTGGATTTATGATATCTTTCACTCAATGAATAAAGGAGTGGTTTAGCATGGATCAAGGGAGCAAGGAGCAGAAGGAGGAGGAGGAGGAGCGTGGGATGAACATGAAGGAATTGCTTCAAGTGGTGAAGGATATTGAAGGAAATGCCCCGAGATCCCAGACAGAGCCTTTATTCTTCGAGAAGGAATGTCTGGTCCATTCCCAAGGAGATGGGATGAGAGAGAGAGAGAGAGAGAGAGAGAGAGAGAGAGACAGTGACCGAGAGAGAAAGAGAGAGATATTGGAAGACAATACGATAAGATATACTTTATTCATCTCAGCAGAGAGATTTAGGAAATGAGGCAGAACAAGAAGTAATACACAAACAATTGGCATAGCAATGGAAACAAGAAAGCTGACAAGCCTGGGAGAGGAAGACATAGAGAAGAGTACACAAGGAAATACTTGGGAGTGCATATGGAAAGTGGAAGCGTGTGTTGTGTGTACCTCAGAGTTGCTTGACACACAGGAGTTGGATATCTTGGGACAAAGTTTAGGTCTGGAAAAACAAAAAGCACCAAAATGTAATCAGCTTCAAGAAGATGAAGAAGTGTTTTGTTTAGAGATGCCCTGATTTTACAGACTCCTTATATCATGGGTTAGGCACTGGACCATCACAATTCGGAAAAAGGACTTCCTCCCAAACACCAACATTGAACTCTGGGCTTTGCGGCGCAGGCGGTAAACCAGCAGTGTATCCCAAGCATACCAGTGTGGTCGCGCAAACGTTGGGTGGTTTGGGGTCATCTTCAGCTCAACTCTCAGCAGCTTTATCCCCACACAGCACGCCCTAAGAGGTTCACAGCTTATCCTGCTCGTTGAAAGGTCATGACACCTGCTCTGTAGTGGTGTCATGTCAATGTGTCCCCTTCCATTACTGAGATATGTCCTTTATGAAGGTGTTTAAGACATTTTATTGAGACATTTATGCAAGTAATTTGTTTATTTCCCCGACTGTGGGAAGCTTAAACAGTATATCCCGATGATATATAGTCAGTTCATAGAAAAGTGAGAGGGTTTGTTTCAAATATTATATTAATAATATAGTTATATTTTGAAATGTTTTTGATCTTAACAAGTAATATCTTGTAATAACATCATGGTCTCTGCATTTTGCATATTGCAAGTTAAGCTTTCTTTATTCACAATGCTGAATGATATAGCCTTGAGACATACATGTTTCCATATAACCATTAATAACGCTCCAACACTCTTCAAACAACCAATATATTTAATCTGTATCATGTGACATTGCTCAGTCTTTAGTCTATATAAACCAATTAAATAAACCTCAGCTGCCATTCACTGTTACTCAACTGTAATATGAACGTCTTTTTTATCCAACTCGGCAAACAGCAGCTATAGCAAGCACACGGTAGAATACAACAGGGGAAAGCCCAGCTACTGGTGGTTCCTCTTAGCTATAAAAGCCAGGCATTCCCATAGCTTCCTAATGACTTGTTTTGTTTTTCTTGCTAATTACACTTTCATTTTATTGCGCATGTGTTTCCCATTTCCTGCTGTTACATGGGAGAGACGGGGGTTCGGAGACGCTGATGTTTACTACTCCGTCTGCGATGCCGTCAACTGGTACAAGAGCACAACATTTTAAGAACGTTAACATTGAAATGAATTACACTCATTACAAAGTTAACGGGAGCGATAGTAAAGAATCAACATAAATTATTCATTTTGAGTGTGCTTAATGATTTCAGGAATATTTTCTAATTTGTATGACGTTTTTTGGGACTGGCAATTAAAACAAATACGACATTAATTTATATAAATATACACATACAATATCTAAAATGCCTATGTATGGTCCTACATTCTAACTCTTCTTATAAGCTCCTCTTATGGGAGAGGCCAGGGGAACAACGGCCAATTGCGTTTGCCCTTTGATCTCGTTCCCCCTGTACTCTAAAAACCCATCCAAACAAAGGCATCTGTAACAGAAATCAGAGAGCGCGCCTAGCGGGACTCTCTCCTTGTTGTTCCTCGTTGGGTTCCCCCGCCCCATTCACGTTCACATGCCCCCCCTGGTTTTGTTGCTGGCGGTGAATTGAAGCCAAGTGCCGTACCTTAAATGCCCCGAGAGAAAGGCCCACATCAAGGTGAGGCCGGGCCGCGCAGCTGTAGCCAAACCTGCCTGACCACTAGGGTACGTCAGGCCAGCGTCAACTGTGTGTGTGTGTGTGTGTGCGTGTGTGCGCGTGCGAGTGTGTGTGTGCCTGCGTGTGTGTGTACAACTCACACTGCTGACGGACTAACCCAGTTTCCTTCATTGCAAATCCGAGATTGCAATTTTCTGTTCTCTGCATACACTAGTACGGTAAACTTGTCTTGTATTTTATTGAATTGCATTCATCTAAACAGTAGAAAAACTAAATCTGAAACTAGTTTCAAGAATTATGTTCGCGATAGTATTGCTTACTGCTTAAAAGTTGGTTATTATGTGTATTGCTGTGTACTGTAACTGCATGTGTGCATAACTGCACCCCAGATCTCTAATTAACCTAATCTTCCCTAGCCTTTTGGAGCAGGGAGAGGATCAGTTATTACATGCCATTTTCTTAGTCATTTTCAGTTCACATTTGACAACATGTGGAAGCCATCGGACTTCCTAACACCGATTAAATCAGCATAGCAACAATGCTCTGGTGCAACGCCATTGGAATTTCCTCTAGGTCTCACACACACACACACACACACACACACACACACACACACACACACACACACACACACACACACACACACACACACACACACACACACACACACACACACACACACACACACACACGTGATGTGACGTGTATTAAACTGTGAAAATGAATAAATTTATCTTTTTATCGACTGTTATTTCTGGTCTACTCCAGACCCTGGCTGAAACTGTAGATGGATTGGTTTGATTTCCAGTAACTCTACAAAAAGGTAACCGGAATTGACCTCATCTCTATCAAAAGAAAACGACAATTCAGAAGAAAACAAAACAAAAACAGTAAAACGCAGTTGCCTGGTTACCTGAAGATCATGCAGAGAGCGCTAGCCAGTATCATGCCGAAGAAGACCGCGGCGCTCACAGCAGCCAGGAGCGTGTCCATCCGCCCAGGGGCGTGAGCGTAGGTCCGTCGATCCCCCCCTGGCTCGGTCAGGTTGTGGTAGTGGAAGAGCAGGGCGAAGCCCCGGCCCCAGTGGGTGGTGGTGATGAGCTCCATGATCACCTCCACCATCTCCTGGCTCGAGCCGAACACCAGCTGGCCGCCGGGAGGGCGGTTGGACCCGCAGAACCTGGAGGAGAAGGTGATGAGGTCGGATATGTAGAGGACGTCGTGGGGGCAGGCGTCCAGCATCGGCTGCGCGGTCTCGGGGCTCGGAGAGGCGGTGTCTGACGGAGGCGACGGGGAGGCGGTGGCGGTGGTGGTGGTGGTGGTGGTGGAGGTCCGGGCAGCTCCTGGCTGAGAGCTCGGGCTGGAGTGCAGACCTCCCAGTGGCGGGGAGAGGGGCGAAGAGGACGAGGCGGTGGAGATGGAGGAATCCGAAGCTTCACCTCCTGGAGGCTGGGCAACAGGTATCCAGAGGCGGGGGGAACGGGGCGTTGCCCCGGTGTCAGGTTGTTCTTTATCGCTCGCTCTTTTGGCAGACTCCGAGACATGATCCCCCTCGATCTTCATCAGCTCCTCCTGCAGCCCCATATCCTGGACCTCATCGCCGTTGGAGGACTGCGTACCCTTTGCGAACACCTGCTCACTCCGGCCAATCAGAACTTTGGCCAACGAAAGTGCGTCTTCTTCGTTGTCATCCTCGTCATCCTCCTCGGCCGCCAAACGTCTGGGAGTGAGAGTTTTCATCTCCTCTTCTGTCAGTTCCTCCTCAGAGTATGACACAGCGGGAGAGTCGTGGCTTTCAAACACGTCAAAGTCAAACATCTCCAGGACAAGCTGGTAGTCCATCGGGACAAAGAACTGCCACACACAGTGGATCCCAGACGAGTAGTTATAGGGGAAGCCCGGGGAAAGGATGAGCCCTTGGACATCCACCACATCCACCTTGGCACCGCAGTCGAAGTAGACCTGCAGTCAAAGGCATGTTGTCAATAATCGCCATGTGCATGAACATCCTACCATCGTATTGGCAATTGGGACCATATGGAGCTCATACAACTAAGATAAAACAGCAGCAAAGCATGCAAAAAAAATGTGCACTGATTACAAGGGACCATATTTGACCATGTGTGACTGCGTGAGGGCGAGCAGCCATTACACGTCTATCCACTCGTGACATCACCATCTGGAGATCCACACAGATTCAAGATCAATAGATCATCTTCCCAGGAACCTCCCTGACAGATGCAATCTGTCATCCATCTTTGTAGACACTTCCAGTTCGCGGATCACCTGTTTGACTATATGACTTTCTCTTCAACAGTATGTCTGCTGTGACCATACAATATACCTGACTTCTGATTGTCTGAACATCACCCAGGCCTGAATCTGACCTATTCAACCCCCAACTGCACTGAAGTATATCAAAGCCTGAGCTTTCCTGTACTGCCATGCTAGGGTCACCCTTGGGAGGGAATCATAGCTGTAATTTCTCCCAGGTGTGGTCTGGATGTCAGGGGGGCATGGGGGCTCAAAGTGCAGGCAGATGTGGAGGTGGACCGTGCAGTTCAGCACCAGACTCCTCTGTAGGGGGCATTTATGAGCTTTCCCGTCTTGGCCTCTTGGTTCTATAGTATGGGAATGACCCAGACTGGCAGACGGGTAACTAACCCCACCAGCACTCAGCCCCAGCAGTGCTTTGCAGAGCAGGGGAGAGAGATTTTCCTCTCAAATCTGGGACTTGACAGCGAACTTCAGCAAATACCCAAATAATGACATTCCAAAAAAAGCCCTAGGCCCTAAGACCATATACAAAGTCTCTTTGTCCTAGAGAACACAAAAAATAATGTCTACCTGGGCATGAACATTGACAGAACAAGTACAACAAGTGACAACCTTTTCCTGCCCGTCTCTCTCTATTTGCGTGTGTTTATCAAAGGGGAATCGCCCCACTGTTATTTTAAGTGGCAAAATGACTATGCACTTTTTCATTCATGACTGAAAGACCACACTATAGACCGGTTTCTTTCGGAACTCAATCCTACAGGGCCCCTGGTTAAAAGAGCAGAAAGCCTTGCAGCATGTGATACACAAGACAGGACAAAAGGAGTCCCGGAACACGATTAAGGTATTAAGTCTTGTTTTGACATTGGAAATTGTTGAGATTTTGTGTTCCCAATTAATTAATCTGTCGCGTTTCACTTGAACATTCTGGTTGTATTTGAGGAAAAAAATGACATCACACGCGACATGACTATAAATGCATGCAGTGGCACTGAAGTACACGTGTGATATCTGAACTGGACGAATGCCATTCTCTCCAGGGCTCTCAGGAGTCCAGGCGCTGTTCGTTTGGGGCTGGTTGTTATTGAGGCAGGGTTGAGCAACCTCTATAGAATGTGGAGAGAATGTGGCCACACACACACACACACACACACACACACACACACACACACACACACACACACACACACACACACACACACACACACACACACACACACACACACACACACACACACACACACACACACAATAGGGGTACGGTAGGGGACAGAAAGAAGGGGCACCCCCCTCTCTCTCTTTCTCCCTCTCTTCTCTCTATCGTCCCCGCAAAAATGGCTTCCGTTTTTTTTTTTGGTTTTGTTTTTTTAAAGGTATAGCATCGTAGGCAGAAGCTGGTCAGTTGCGGATAGCCGAGGTCGCTCTTGACACAGAACCATGAAATGTTTTCCTTCTCTTGGCGGACCGTGTTGAGGGTTTACGACTGTTCACTTCAGCGATCCATTTCAAATGATCTCCTTCCAAAAGGATCCCTGACCCGAGCAGAAGAGTGTGGCAGTGACCCCGAGGGAGACCAGTGTCAGAGCCCGAGAGCGACAGAACCATCTCTGCCAGTGGAACAAGGCGACCTGGTGGTCCACTGCCCCCCTGTGCTGCGCCACGCAAGACTACACACACATAAAAGACCCTCCATTGGGCCACACTGTCCAATGGAAATGGAGCATTCCTATAATACCACACCTCGCTCGCGTTACATCACAGCCCGGCTCAGCGCCGCTCGCCCGCTAATTATTCAAGGTTGTCTTTTCTCATGGCTAAAAGACTAATGACCCCCTCCTCCTCCTCGTCCGCCGCCACCACCACCACCACCACCACCACCACCAGCCTCCTCCCCAACAATAGGCTGCAATGCATTGTGGGCGAACCATGCTAACACTTTAATGAGTACAAGGCGAGCTGGACGTTTACATAAGAGTCTGGTGGCCAGGGTGCCCCAGTTGTGGCTCCGTGTTC
This sequence comes from Gadus chalcogrammus, assembly GCF_026213295.1. Classification (NCBI taxonomy): domain Eukaryota; kingdom Metazoa; phylum Chordata; class Actinopteri; order Gadiformes; family Gadidae; genus Gadus; species Gadus chalcogrammus. The sequence goes on from NC_079417.1 coordinate 8,212,418, forward strand.
TGGGAGTGACATGGGGTACCCCCGGACACAAGTAGATCAACCAAGCATATAATTGTTGAAACGACTTGTTCAGTGAAACATCATCCCAGATGGGGTCATTCGCTAGAGGCCCACTGACACGCTGCACTGTTCCCCGGCTTTCATCTTGCTGGACTACGTCTAAATAAGAAGTTATACTTAATGACAGGGGATGTTGGTAGTTACTTTACAAATATATGCTTAACCCTAGTGGGTTTGACCTCCCTTTTGAGTTCTTCACTGTGAACTGAAAAGGAAAAAAAAATACCATCAAGGTTGTTGTGGTGTGCAGGGGCACGGCTCTGTGAAAGATTATTTTTTTTTCAATTGAATTTCTGAGAGAATAATTGTGTTATTTTGTATTACAACCAAAGCGTAGAAAACAATATTTGACATACCGTTTACAGTAGTATACCCTCCAAACAATCCTCTCCCTCAATCTCTCTCTCCACTACCAATTAGCCTCTCCCTCCCTCACCACTCCCTAAGTCTCTCCCTCTCTCACCCCTCCCTCTCTCATCCCTCCCTCATCTTCTCCCTCATAACCAGGTGGGGCCTCTCAGGGGGGTTGGGAACTGGGAGTGAGGAAAGACACAGCCTCACAAGTTTAAACTGCTCTCGGAGGCACCTGCCAGCCTGGACTAGAAGGATGGACACGACAATGGTGTTTGTTGTTATTGTTGTTGTTATTGTTGTCGTGTGTGCGCAGTTCTCTTTCTAACTCTGTGTGAATCGGAATTCAGCTCCAGGCCGCATCGGATACCGATGATAATCACATCCAAGTGCAACAGATGTGCAGAAATGTGTCCAAGCGGTGTTGGATGGGGTGGAGTTGGATCAACAACGTGCTCGCACAGTAATGTCAGTCACACGCAAGCACACACACACTCGAGAAGTTATTCCCTCCACAGGGGGATTCAGCAAGCAGTGGGCAAACAGAAAACAGTAGATGATGGAGGACAAAGCTTTGCCGCTGGGTAGAACGGTGATGCACGAGTCCAGGACTTATCACATATCTGCCCCTTGATGTCATCGAGTGGGCTCATGTCCCCGGCTGCACATTCACAGAGGGCAGAGTTTACAAACAACTGGTGCGGCGGCCTGATTAGGCAGAGGCGTTTCCATTGGGTCACTCTGGATCTCTACCGCTATGCTGCCTCAGCATGTTTCAGCCCCTTGCTTTGTGAATCAAAACAACAAACTTTATTGAGCTAGCATGGGCCTAAATGAGCACTTGATTTACTGGTTCCCCCCGTGGGTGGTATGGGGGTGTCTGGGGCGTGGATGTTAGGAGGCTGCTCTGTGGCAAGCATTGAGTGGTAAAGTATTTAGGGGTTATGGCAGCAGCTCGGTGTGTGTGTGTGTGTGTGTGTGTGTGTGTGTGTGTGTGTGTGTGTGTGTGTGTGTGTGTGTGTGTGTGTGTGTGTGTGTGTGTGTGTGTGTGTGTGTGTGTGTGTGTCCCCTCCCTCTCTCCTCCATGTCTGTGGTGTAAATCCATTAACATATTTCCCCATGAAGAAGCCGCTGGCTCTCCTGGTGAAACACAACCATCTCTCTACAGTCGCCCGCTGTCAACTGGTTTCAGCAGAAATAATTCCAACATTTCGGAAAACAACTTGAAGATGTCAATTTGATAATGTCCTTTACTACAATTGGACCCTCAACAAGGACGAATCAGTGTCCATTTGTTTAACTGTATTTATTTGCATAATGTGTTGATCCTCTATGCAGTCCTTTTCTGCAGCCACACGACATGAAGACTACTTACTATCTAGCCTTTTAAAAGATGCTCAAACCAGTGAGTACCCTGACAACACCATTCTCTCTCGTCATGCATGTTAACACCCAAACTAAAGACTTGAGACTTCATCTCCTGTTTGCATAGCTGTTGATTCCGGGAGAGGTTGAGGGATTTCAGTGTACGCTGCAACCCTTCGATTAACAGCCATACATATTCTGCTTCTTCACAAAGCCAACGAAAGTCCAACAACTCCAAGGTTGTCGAGCCAGAGGAAAAGAATAAATTCCGGGCTTGTTTACGTCGTTCCAAAAATCAACATAACACAAAAGGGGGAAGGGAGGACAAAGCCCCCATTTATGCGGCCCCCTCAGGCATATAATTGCAGAGATAGTGAGAACCCTACACTAAACAGGGAACTGAGTCCCGGGGACACCACCGTTCACTCTACTAGGGCCTTTTGTTGCCCGCCGGGTTCGAAAGGGCCGCCATTCCCCTGCTGGGTTCCGTGGGGACGACTCGTGACAGGCCGGCCTTCCAGTGATACAACACAAGTTGTCACACTATAGTGACCCCCCCCCCCCCCCCCCCCCCCATCACACATACCCCAAGAAGAAAATTAGGAATTTAGGAAGAACAGCATATTGATTTTTATGAGGATTATGTCACATAATAGATTAAGGCACACAAATATTTATAAAAAAAATATTTATTTATTTTTATATATGTTTGCCCAAATATCTCAAAGATAGACCTTCACTTTGCTTGCTATATGAATTATTCACACTAGATAAAGGCTTTAACGATGCCCGTAGAAAATACAAAAAAACTTTTTCATAACTGTCCAACCGCGGATCGATGGAGGGCAATTATCAAAATCCACCAGCTTGTGTTTTAACAAAAAGGAAAAAGGTCAATGTTTTGATCAGTGACAACTTCCTCTGATAATAGAGCGACTTCATACACGTCAAGGGTCACCAGTGCATGCAGTCTCAAACACTATGGACGATACATTTGGAATGTGCGGCAGTTTTCGCTCTTTGTACATGTTCACTGAAGATGCCTACACAAAAACAAGCATGTGCCTCACCAACATGCCCTTTGAAAGATTCTGAGGAAAGTGTGTGCAATCGAGCATATCGATTGCATAAGGCAGGCTTATTTATGCGAAGAATGCAATAATTCCTCTTGCCGATGTCAATTAAAAATGTGAAGGTAAATGGAAATGTCACAGCATGATGTAATATACGTGCAAGTGGTTTCATCATTCGATTTTTTTAGCAAATTTATGGAAAGAAAACAAATCGAAGAACTGCTAATTAATTCCACATTTCAAATGCAAGAGTATCTGCCTAATTGTACACAGAACAGATAATGTGTGCATTCATACATTAGGCCTGTACTAAGCATAAGGTAAAACACAAATCCAGAGAAGTACTGACTTAAAATTATGTGGTTGTACTCGTATTAATGGACTACCCAATTATTTAAAGCCTAAACAATTTGCAGTGCATTGGGCTGTTGCAGCAGGTATTGTTATTAGTTTGTTGCGCGTGATTTGTTTCCTCCCACCCAAGTTTCGCAACTTCATAAGCAGGCTGAGAGTTGACGGCGTTTACAAGTTTACAATGCACTGTTTTCAGCAGCCCAATTAAACACATCATCTCTACTTACTTTCTGTGTGGTGCATCCCGTCACGAAGAGTAGATACATTGTCATAAAAGCATGTGCCCCGATCGAAGTGGCACAACTCATTTTCACTAATTGTTCCTTTATGCAAAGCACAGTGAACCGTACCCCCGCTCTTCTTCCCTCTGTCCATTCACCTGAAGACTCGGGAGCGCGCTCCCATGGTGCATGAGGCAGAACCGAACACACACACCACAGCAAGGCTGCACAAGCCTGGCTTTAACACGCTGTTTGACAGCCTTCCTTTTTTGGCTGCAAGTTGGAAGGGAAATATTTGCATGTATTTCAGCAAAAGACGTAACACAACGTGCACGCTGTTATGAACACCGCGGAGAGATTTGTTACTAGGTAGGCTACTTTGACGAGTGGATGTGAGGAGGGAATCAGTCAAACATTTCCGAATACAAAATATACAAGTTGTATTAGAGTAACCCAGACTCTGACTGTTTTTAATAATATTAGCCCTGACTTATTTATGCCAAAGTATAGATACAAATTCTCAAAATATATCATTTTCATTTTTAATTAAAAAATCACAAAGGAGGGGAACAAAATATATGGCTCTAAAGTCATCACTTACATGACATTGAAATAACTGCAGGCTATATTATTAAAATATTACTATACTCTTGGTGGCATCGTGAATCAGGCGAAATCCAAACGTTCAATCTTTTTAAAAAAATAGGGCGCAGTTCTACTTTTCCGCCACAAGAGAGCAGGGATGTATTGGTTTCAAGCAATTTCAGTTGGCTACTATTAGGCGAATACTATGTTCAACATTTAATTAATTGTCCCATCGCAAATAATTGGATTTTAACTTAAATGGAATGTATTTTTAATATAATCGAATACATATATTTATACATAAAGAAAAACGTTAAGTAGGAAAACATTATCTTCCGTGAAAGAGTGTTTCCTGGGTAGGAACGTCATCAGCATCCCGAGTTTCCAGCCGGAGTGACAGAAAAGGAGGCGACTGATAGCCACGTAGAGAAGGCGAAGCAGTTGAAAGGTTCGCATTTAATTTATATTTCAACATTTTCCAAACATTGTCATTTTTTGATTCTCACGCACATCTTCCAGCGTTATTGTATTCTAAGCCAGTCTTTACGAGTCTTACTAAAATCACAGATTAATTGGGTTGGATGAGCAGATAGATGTTTAGCTAGCCTTTAGCCTATCATCTCTAAATGTAAACATTCCTATCTAGCGTAACCCTCTCGTTACCTTGGTAAACCTACCAAACACTATCTGTATACGGATTTTCAACCTTCGTATACTGTTGCAACCCAAATTAAATGGTCCCAGCAACAAAGTGACAGCAGTAGAGCGACGTCTCCCCTCCCCCGTCACTGTCTGCTGTATATTGTGTCCACTCCTGCACGACGCGATGCCAATAGCTGAAGAGCAGCTTGTATTGATGCTTGTATTGGGGCTCGGTTGAGCTGTCACTTTTACTCGTCAGTATGCCTCGCTAATCTGATTGTGACGGGCTTCCTCAAGCAATCCATATGCGTTCATTAATAAGATAATGGACGCATGTATATGCCACTTCCGTAAAAGTGACAGCGTAAAGGAGGCCAATGGCATAATGACATCCTTGACGGACTAAATTTACCTGCTCCCAATCCACTTAGCTACAACGCGAGGCAGCTCCCTCTTGTAGCTCTCCCGATTTGACTAATTTGAAGTCAGTCATGTGTCTGTTTAGTATTTAACAGCGCCATTCCCCTCATCGAGGTTACCGTGTTTACGGGGAGAATGCGTTTTTTACGACCAGTGTTGTATTTTATAGACTAAGTGATTCGATTTACACTACAACGTGATTGCTTTTTTTTTTTAAATATATATTGTTTGCCTACAGTTTATGGGGGTGCTGCCAACTGCTGGCCTACTTCTTCAGACTATGGAATAGGACGTTTCCCAGGGGACCCGACGCATACACATTCATAAATAAAACACAAAGTGGACAATACAACAGAAACTATGGAAATTGAAGGCCGAAGTTACAGCGAAGTCCTTAAATCCAAAAAGGATGAAACTGATCACATGGAAAATGATACTCAGAAGGACAAGCAGCAAGGGCTGGACACATCTAAAGTCCCAGAAGCTGTACTTCATAATGGTGAGTGTTGACCACATCATATTCGTAAGAGCTAATAAAAAGGTATGTGGTTTTGATGTGGGACCTTCTAATGGTTTTATTACAAAAAAACATATCAAATATAAATGTATATCTAATAAACGTATTGCTTACACAGTTACTGATGTGCATATTTAGTTGAATGTTTGCTTAAGATATTGGCATGTTTCCTTGAAATAGGCTAATATTTCAACAAATATTGGGATTTTCTTCTCCCCATTGATTGCATAGTCTCGCATCCAAACAAGTTTACTAAGGAAACATGGCGTCCGTCATAATCTTGCCCCATATATAATTACGTCGATGTTGCATTCGTCAGAATAAATATCCACCGCATCAGGGCGGAGAGGGCGGATGCTTCCAAATCGCTACTCCTCCTCTCCTCCTTCCAGGTGCCCTCAGTCCCGGCGGCGTGGTGGTAACCAACGGCAACGGAGAGTCAGGGGCCCCGGGCTCTGCGGGGAGGAGCGTCCACGCGAACGGCTCCCTGGCCCCGCGGGGCCCTCCCCAGACCACCAGCTCCCCCGTGCAGCCCCCGAGCCCAGAGGCCTCCGCAGGTGTGGCCGCTTTCCCCCACATGGTGCTAGGGAGGTCTGAGGGCGCTAGCGCTGGGGGTGTGCCTCACAAGGGGGATGCGCTGCTGTCTCTCAGAATAAGTATTCCTATGCAGGAAACGGAAATGTGTAAGCATAAACACCGGTGTGCAGTGAGTCCCCCCCCCCCCCCTCCAAACCTCACTCCCCCCCCCCCCCGCCCTACTTTAGTTGTTTGCGTTAGTTTTTTGAATGCATCTTCCCTTGGCGTTCTGCTTCCTTGATACAGTGTTGGTGTGTTTGAAGTGATGATTGGACTAGTGTATTTATTTTTAATCCATGTCTCCACTGTGTTTTTATGGATTAGAAGGCATGTTTCTTTATTTTCTTGGTGAAATAATAATTAAATTATCATACAATTTAATTATTGTTTGGTTGTTTTAATTTGGCTTGTATTCAGGACTCACTGAGTCTGTACTACATGAAGAATCCCATGGTATAATCCCGAACTAACATATAACTGTGTTAGTTTGTCATGGTCTGTTTTGCATTTGCTCAGTCGCAATTTATAAAACCAAACCACAGCATCTAAACTATGCAGTGAAATTGTTTCTGATTGGTTCAATTTATGCGATGTGCGGTAAGTGGCAATAATGAGCCAATCAAAACAATCTTTACTTATTTTCAATAATTGAAACAGAGCTTTTGCTCGCTGTGCAGTGTGACTTACTTTACTTGGCTTTTCCGCTAACCCCTATGTTAACTCTTATCCCAGCCCTCAATATGATGATTTAACCATATCAAACAGGCCATGCATCGCAGTCCATAAACACGACACACAAACACATCCCACAGACTCTGTATTGTGTGACGTGTAACTTACCTGGCCGCATTTGCATGGAGATTTGTCATTCAAACTCTCTTCCTCTGTAGCCAACCTGGAGCCATCGCTGGAGTTGGAAAATGAGGAGAAGATACGCCTGGACGCCCGCCGGCGCCTTGAGGAGCAGCTCAAACAGTACAGAGTGCAGAGGCACAAAGACAGGGTGAGTGGAGCGAAACCACACGCCATATTCTCACCCAGGGAGATCTGACGGTACCTTTCAACAGCCACTAAGTTGTGGTTGTGGTAAAACCGATTTCTCGTTTCAGCCAAAGGCCTTTTAATGATGTTGGAGTTGAGTTACTCAGACGTTGGAGTTGAGCCCTGTGCATGGCTGAGATCCATCCCATAACTCTGGTTCACTTCCTCCATCCAGTCTCACCGAAGCAGCACAAGGAGCAGGCTCTCCAGCACCCTGGACACGGAGGTCATGCTTCACCCTGAGTCGCTGCCCCGGGCCAGCACGCAGGCCATGACGACGGAGTACTCCTTCATGAGGACCACTGTCCCCCGGGGGCCCAAACTCGGCAGCCTGGGAATCCCACCAGCCAGGGAACGGAAGCCCAGGACCCCCCACTCCAGCAAGATCCACTCCCTGGCTGACTACAAGTCCCCTGAGGACGGTGGGGGCGGGGGTGGGGGCGGGGGTGTCGGCGGCGGCGGCGGAGGGGGAGAGCCTGCGAGGACCGCAGACGGCTCCCTCCGCTCCGCCATGAGCTCCGTGTCGACCCTGTCCGAGCTCAGCAGCGTGTCCGAGCCCTCCCCCGCGGAGGGCCAGCCGGGCTCCCTCCTGCAGTCGGGGGACGGCGCCTTCGAGTGCGACGGCAGCGAGTCGGGAACCAGGCCCGGGACGGACGGCAACGACAGCGACAGCTCGACCTACAGCAGCGTGTCCGCCCGCGGGGTCTACGCCACGCTGGCGGCGGCGGTGGGCGAGCGGTACCGGGCGCCGTACACGGTGCAGGGCCGGGAGATCGCCGCCGAGGCCGTGGGGCAGTACCCCTCCCTGAAGGAGGTGCTGCAGGCGGCCAGCGACGAGCAGCACCACCTCCTGGAGCTGGAGCAGGAGAGGGAGGGCCCGGCGGAGCCACGCAGCCGCAGGGACAGCTTCTCCAGCAGGTAGCCCCATGCCGGACCCGACCCCTTTTTTGCTTGGAACAGCTTGATGCATATTTGTACGTTACTTTCACATTTTCTATTTGAATTTTTTATTTTTGTGTATTTTTTTAAGGGGAAATTTCAAAGTTTGCAGTTACAAAGTGTTTTTCTGGAGAGAAATGCTGAATATATGCATCATGTTTTCAAGTTGAAAAATATTTGTTTGAATAAGCATGATTTCATCATTGACCAAATAATGGTGGTTATGATTTATTTTTTCATAATCGAGCAGCCCTAACTCGGTGTGTTCAGCATGAGTCTGTGGTTTGACTTTATATCAACCAGGGATACGGGTCAGATAAGTGAATAAGACTGAGCGTACCTTACTTTAAACCTTAAATGTAAAAAGAAAATCAGCAAAGGAAAGGTACTCATACTAGAGTACACACAGTTTATATATATATGTTTTTTAGTGTAGCCCATTATATATAATATAGAAACATCATAGTCATTGGCAAAACCATTTTGACATGCAGCCCATTACAAGAGCACAGCATAACAAACATAAAATCCTTTGACTGAAGGATTGTTGGCTCAAGACTGCCCCTGCCAGTTCCCCAGCCTGGCTTCTGTTTGCCTTGGGGATTTGGTGTACGTATTATACTAAAGTGACGGAATAGGATTACACTTTTAAGGGTGATGGATATTATGTAAACATAGTGTGAATATGATGCAGGATGTTCTAGTAGCAAGGGTGTTTGGCCGAAAGGTACTTGGTTTGGTCCAGAGTGTCCACACCCTACCTTTAGGCAGCTCTAGAGCAAGACGCTTACCCACTACCTAATCATGAATGACACACTGGCCCACCTCAATTCACTGTTGGTCATTTTGGATCAAAGCACCCTACAATTTTAAATGGTAAATAATTCAAACTTGCTCTGTTGGGTGTGCTAATTTACTCAGTCCTATCTGGTCATCCAGTAGAGCCATGAGCAGGAAAATAACACCTAAGAGTGGAACCATGTAGGTCAGTGATGCCAAGTGTTTCCTTACTTCCCCAGTGTTTCTCTGGAGAGCTCCGTGATGGGCCATGACGAGATGCTGCAGGTGCTGAAGGAGAAGATGAGGTTGGAGGGCCAGCTGGAGTCCTTGTCCTCGGAGGCCAGTCAGGTAAGAGGGAAAGAGGACTGTGGGGACTGGGGAGGAAGCAATTAACCTATTTCACTACAATCCAGAAAAACATTGTTACAAAAACAACGTTTTATTAACTATGTGCTCATCTACACCGAATGTTTCTGTTCTCACTGTCCAAAACTAGGAATAATGGTACATTATTTTTCTATGAATAACGGTTGCACAGCGAGGACAATTATAGGACATTGCCACCTACTGACTGAAGGTGTGCCGCATGCTTCCTGTAAGCTGGTGCGGGTGAGGCACCTGCTTCCTGTCACGAGAGTGGCATGTGTTGGAGGGGGGCTGTATTCTTTGGTACTGTATTCAGTTTCTAAAGGTACAAGCTTATAATAATAATACAATTAAAGTTCTTATTAAACATTGCTCATGTGATTTTATACATCCGTAAGGAGTAGTGTAACAGGAATTTTCCTCTGACTATAATCATACCTACAAAATCTATAATCGTTGTATGCCTAGTGGAGACCCACGTTTTAACGCTGTAGTATCCACGACTACGGTCTTCATAATAGAGTTTGAGTTTCAATCAATCAGGAAGGAAAACCAGAACCGAGAATCAGTTTGACATAAACGTAATGCATATAAATTCATCTGAGAGGTATTCGATTATCCTCAACCTCACTTTGGATAAAAGCCTCTGCCAAGTACCTTTTTAATGTCAGTGTGTGTTTGTGTGTATTATTCTATAGAATAATATATGTTTTAATGGTGCCATATCGATCGACCCTCCAGGCTCTCAAGGAGAAGACGGAGCTCCAGGCCCAGCTGGCCACGGTGAACGCCCAGCTGCGGGCCGAGTCGGCACAGGGCCAGGCCAGCCAGGAGAAGCAGAGCACGCTGACCTCCGAGGTGGGCACCCTGAGGCAGAGCTGTGGCCAGCTGGAGAGGGCCATGGTGGAGCTCCAGGGCAGCCTGGAGAGCAGGAACGCCAGCCTGGCCTCGCTGGCCACCGACCTGCAGGTGGCCGAGGAGCAGTACCAGAGGCTGATGGGGAAGGTGGAGGAGATGCAGAAGACGGTCACCTCCAGGGACACCACTGGTATGTTGGGCTAGCAGAGGGCTAGGGAACACTTCTGCAACATCTCTTTAAGAACGATTAAGTACACATCTGGCTGGGGCCTTCTGTCAGCTGGTGTCTTTCTTTACCCCTGGCTTTGATGGTGTTCAAGATGTTGATTTCTTTATTGTCATGTTAAATACATGTCCGTCACATAAATATTAACCACATAGTGCACAAAGGGAAATGAACACCGTTCTTGTTCCTGACTCGACCCTTTGTCATGAACTCCTTTGCTTGCGTCGTGCCGTCCTCGTACAGTCCAGGAGCTGCACCAGCAGGTGGGCGGTCTCCAGGGCCAGCTGCAGCAGGTGCAGCTGGAGCGCGGCACCCTGCAGAACCGACTTAAGACCTCCCAGGCCGAGATCGACTCCCTGCAGCAGCTCCGCCAGTGGTACCAGCAACAGCTGGCTCTGGCCCAGGAGGCCAGGGTCCGGCTGCAGGGCGAGATGGCCAACATGCAGGTGGGCGGTCGTCAAGCTCTGCATGTGTTATGGCTGGGAAGTCCACGCAAGGCCCCTCTTCTGCCAGTTCACATGGATGATGTTTTAGGTTTCCATCTTCCTATAGAAGAGTATCCAAACAATCTTAATCATTTATCATCAGCGTAATATGCTCTCAACTTCAAAGTAAACCTCCTTAACTCCCATTAACATTTATGTGACATTGGTCCACTCAACAATTAACATGTCGTGGTTCTGTGAAACAAGGAATGTTAGGAAGATCAACCCTTTTGCTATTAGGCCACTCTTTATTTGAATTCCTATTTACTCTCCAGGTTATAATTATTTATTCAATATATTATTCGGCAGTTGGTATCAGGCCATGGTACATCATTGTATTTCGATACATAACAAAGAGGTCAGACCAGGGCAGGTTTGACTCGTTGTTGTCGGTCTGTTCTGCTGCAGGTGGGAAAGATGACCCAGATTGGCGTGGTGGAGCACTTGAAGCTGGAGAACGTGACCCTGTCCCACCAGCTGACTGAAACCCAGCACCGCTCCATCAAGGAGAAGGAGCGCATTGCGGTCCAGCTGCAGAGCATCGAGGTGCGTCCTCCCCCTTCCAACGGACGGGAGATGAACCACGCGTTGTTGGTTCTGGTTCCAAAACGTTTCACAACTTCTGATAACATTTGACACATTTTTCCTTTTTTTTATTTTTTTTTTATTTTAATCTCTCAGATTTATGTGAAATAAACCTGCATTCAGAAAAGTGAACACTTAAAGGTCTGATGACATGCCACCATTGTGCGACTAGCCGTTTTGAAAATCTGTCTCCCACTTGGGATGTCATAAGAGACAGATTTTCAAAAACGGCTAATCACACAATGGTGGCATGTCATAGGACCTTTTTTAGGGGGCTTCCTTCAAAGTTCAAGAAATCATGAACATCCCTTGGAGGCTGAATCATCCCTTGGAGGATTAAAGAACGTCCTGCTTCGCTTTTCTAGTGACCCCTAATGCGCCAGATGAACCAGAACCAGAGTTATAACCGTGTGGTCCATTGCGTCGCTCGGCTTTTGTGCAGGTGGACATGCTGACCCAGGAGTCGGCCTACCAGCAGATCCAGGACGCCAAGAGCATGGTGGAGGACGACCTGCAGCACAAGCTGGAGGAGTTTGAGGAGGAGAGGGAGGAACTGGTCCGGCTGGCCAACACGGCCAGCGCTCTGGAGAGAGAGCTGCAGCAGGTAAACTGCCTCTTATCTCACTCTAGGCGCGGACGTGGAACCGCTCCTTTAAAGAAAGCAAACATTGCTGTTGCTATAGCGAAATGCAAACAGCCGTTCACAGATGATGTACAGACAATTATTTTTGAATGCGACATTTTGTTAGCAAGGGTGCAAGTGTACACCGCTGTTGAATACCAGGGTGTCGCTGTACAGGCACTTCTATGTTAATGTTGTTTGTTGGGTGGCTGGTCCATCCTATGGGGGCTTAACGGTGCGAATGACGCAGCCCATCGTGAAAGCAGATGTGTGCGTTGCACATTGGGCATAATTTTGTGTTTTTGAAGGATTAAAGATAGGTTTGCATTGTTTCAATTTCATTGTTTTTTATGTTTTGTCATTTGTCAATAGCATGTCGTTTTACTATTGGTTAATAGCAGGTACATATCGATACATATAGGCGTTGGGTATCTTTCTCAAGCATGGTTACGGACATCCGTAATCGAGCCATCGATTACGGATGTCCGTAATGGAATCGAGCCGTAATCGAGCCATCGATTCTGGTTAGGACCAGGAACCCCCTTAGCCACAACACCAGTCTTCTACTGACATAGCTGCGGTGGCTAGCCACGCCCGCCGCCGCTGCCGCTAACGCACGAGTCCTCCCTCCCCAGGTGAAGATGACCCTGACCCAGAAGGACCTGCAGCTGGCCGCCCTGCAGCAGGAGCACCTGGAGCTCATGCGGCAGCTGACGACCACCCAGGAGAGCCTGCACCACCGGGAGCAGTCCATCAACCAGCTGGAGGCGCGCTACCTGGAGCTGGAGGCCCAGCTGGCCGAGCTGCAGGCCGACGCGGCCGCCAAGGACGACAGCCTGCAGTTCCTCCACAACGAGAAGATCGTCCTGGAGGTGGCGCTGCAGGCGGCGCGCGCCGACAAGAGCCAGCTGGACGAGGACGCCGAGAGGCTGGGGGAGGACGTGCTGGTGGCCTCGGACGTCCTGGACCGGCTCAGGCAGGAGGTCCAGGTCAAGGCCGCGCAGGTGAAGAGAGGGTGCCCCGTGGGAGACGTGTGGGAGTCGTGATTCTTAAAATATACAGTATATACTTGAAAGGATTCCAATTGGAAAATAAAATAATTTTGATAATGTTGATCATATTTTTTTTATTTGAATAATTATAAAAATGTCTATCTCTATAAACGATGGAAACGCAAGCTTTTTTTAAGTAACTGTCTCCATGTTTGGTTCACTAGATTGAAACTCTACAAAAGGAAAATGGCACCTTAAAGAAACAGGCCCAGAAATTGAAAGAGCAGTTCCAACAACAAAAGGTAATGTATACATTCACAATATCTCTTTCCATTGTAAGGGAAGGACGCACATTGTGCAGCCCACTGAATATTAAAATAAGCGCATATTTCCCAAATGGCTCTTTTAACTTAAAACAACCTCTTCCATATCTGCCTCTCTTTCTTTGACGACTGCTATGTCTGTGGATGACCTCGTCCAGGTGATGGTGGAGGCGTACCGGCGCGACGCGGGCTCCAAGGAGCAGCTGATCGGGGAGCTGCGCTCCACCAAGAAGCGTCTGGCGGCGGAGGTGTCAGAGCTGAAGCAGGCGCTGCTGGACGCCCAGGGAGAGACGCAAACGGCGGTGGCCGAGCAGGGGCGCCTCCGCCTGGACCTGCAGCGGGTCCAGGAGCAGATGAACGGCCTGGAGGCCCACCTGCAGGCCGTGCAGACGGAGAGAGACGCACTGGACCAGCAGATCCAGGTACACACATGGTACAGTCGCACACTAGTACACAGACGGAGAGAGACGCACTGGACCAGCAGATCCAGGTACACACGTGGTACCGTATGTACAGTCACATACTAGTACACAGAAGGAGAGAGAAACGCAGGTCCAGCAGATACAGGTACACACATGGTACCGTATGTACAGTCACATACTAGTACACAGACGGAGAGAGACACAATGGACCAGCAGATACAGGTACACGCATGGTACCGTACATACAGTCACACACTAATACACAGATACAAGTTCACACACAGCCTGAGCTGTATATATATATATGTTTATCCAGCAGTTGCAGTCCTTGCTGCAGACACGCTTCAAGCTCTTATGTATGTAAACAGCCGTGCGCAGCAGGCCATCTGCCATTTTTATTTTCAGTGAGGTTTTGATGAGGCACTCGGTTGTGATTGTCTCCCACAGTCCATCCAGTTCGACCAGAGCCAGCTCGCGGCTGTGACGGAGGACAACGAGGGGCTCAGGAAACAGGTGGAGCAAATGCAGAGGGAAGCCAAAAAGTGAGTCACACCCGCCATGTTCCGGTGCTTCTCGAATCACTCAAAATGGACCCAATGGGGTTCCATCATGTGGGAGCGTTTTATAACCATGTCATTAAAAAAAACCATGGTTATCAAACCGTGCATTCTGCTTTCAAAACAGAGCCATCTCCGAGCAGAAGGTGCGCATGAAGCGTATGGGGACGGATTTGACCAGTGCGCAGAAGGAGGTGAAGGCCAAACACAAGGCCTACGAGAACGCCGTGGGCATCCTGAGCAGGAGGCTGCAGGAGGCTCTGACCGAAAAGGAGGCCGCCGAGGCAGAGCTCGTCAAACTCAAGGCCCAGGTCTTGGACGGGGCCAACAACCAGGCCCAACAGGTACAGGGGGCGCCCACCACTCATGGAGATAAAGGACGGCCAGTCTCCTCAAAGCAGAGCTGTGGAGCTGATTGTGTCTGTGTCTGTGTCTGTGTCTGTGTCTGTGTCTGTGTCTGTGTGTCGTCCAGGAGAAGATGGCAGCTCTGCAGGCGGAGCTGCAGTCCGTCAGCCACAACAAGACCTTGCTGGAGAAGGAGCTCCAGGAGATCATCAACCTCACCTCCACAGAGCTGGAGGAGTACCAGGAGAAGGTCATGGAGCTGGAGGATGAGGTGTGCAATCAAAGTTTTAAATGATTCGTTGGTTCAGATTAGACCCACAAACTCTTGGTCGCACTGCACATGGCCCTGTGTTGTGTATTTAATCCCACTCCCATATGGTTTTTGTGTCAGAGCTTTAGATGCTGTAGTGTTGGATTTAAATAAGTTTAAACGGTGGCTGTGTGTATCTTTCCTTCATGATATTCACGTTTAGATGCAAGATTCTTTATTAACACAATGTGAAATGTCGGCTGTCTCCAGCTTCAAGAGGCTCGCTGCTTCAAAAAGAGAATCCGGAAGTTGGAGGATGCAAACAAGAAGCTTGTGCTGGAGCTTGAACACGAAAAAGGGAAACTAGCCGGATTAGGACAATCCCACAATGCACTGCGGGAGCATTCCAACATCCTGGAGACGGCCCTGGCTAAGAGGGAAGCGGATCTGGTCCAGCTCAACCTGCAGGTGGGCATTTGTGTTCTCTTCATTTACATTTAGGGCATTTAGCAGACACTCTTGTGCACAGCGACTTGCAACCTTTTCATACACACATTCACACACCGATGGAGAAGTCAACCATGCAAGCTCGGTGGGAGCAGTTAAGTTGAGGTGTCTTGCTCGGGGACACCTCAACACTTGGCTAGGAGGACCCGGGTATAGAACTAGCAAACTTTCGATTACAATTAAACCTGCTCTACCTCCTGAGCTAAGCTGACCCCTACTTTCTCACGTTGGAACCACTGAAATGTCGGTTGAACGGTAGGTTGAGAAGTCATACCTAACATTCAACATACATAACATTCAACGTACATTCATTTTTGTATGTCATGTCATTTAAAGTGAGACCCATCATACAGGTTTTTCTTTCACAATGGAAGGACAATAAGGTTTTCCAATACGATACTGTACAACTAGTATTCCACTCCAGAGGTTTTTTGGTTGTTGTTGGTTCACACGTCAACGAATCTCTTTGCCCAGGTTCAAGCCGTGTTGAAGCGTAAAGAGGAGGAGGACCAGCAGATGAAGCAGGTGGTCCACACTCTTCAGCAGGCACTGGAGAAGGAGAAGGCCCGAGTCAAGGACCTCCAAGAACAGGTATGAACCCACCAGGGCTGTAATGTATTACCACGTAATGTTATTCAGACCGTTGCCTGGACACAGCTCCTGGTGTTTTTTCCTGCTGCATGATGTGGCCATGATGACGCATCGGACATTATGGAGTGTGTGGTTATTACGTGTTCTGTTCTACAGCATTGTAACTGGTGTCCTGTGCTCTAGGTGGCAGCAGCGAAGGCAGAGGCTGCCCACAACCGACGGCACTACAGGGCAGCAATGCTGGAGCTCTGTGAGATCAAGAAGGACCTGCAAGCCAAAGAGGAACTGGTCCAAGCCCTGCAGAATGAAGCCCAGAAACTGCAGTATGTTAGAACCTTCTGATCACTGGCGTTTGATTTTGGATCCTTTTTCCGATTATAAATGCTGCTTCAAACTCAAAATACATAAACATAATATCAAATGTATTTCCATGTACTCATTTCGTATTACACATTTGAATGAGAATCACACTACAATACTTCTCCTATTGTGCACTTGACTAACCTTGAAATTAAAAAATCGAATATTGTGCTTAATAATTTGCTTTGGCTGAAAATGTCTGAATAACTTACTATGGAGACGGCGTCCCACTTCCCATTGGCGCCCCATTCTTGTCCTATGGTGCATGAGCTTTAAGGGGCTGATCCGTCTCTTCTCTCCTCTGCTCCCCCCTGCAGAGCTCAGGATGAGCAGCATTCCAGCGAGGTGTCCGTCTTCCGGGAGGAGCTGAGCGAGGCCCACTCCAAGCTGCAGATCCTCCAGAAACAGCTGGACGAGGAACTGGACAAGCAGCCCATCACCACGCAAGAGGTGGGTTCCCTTCACCAGTGGGTCCTTTGAGCACCCTGATCACCCCGTCATGTTTGTCACATTAAAACTAGGGGTGCAAACGTTTGGGCTAGAAAAGTATTACTCTTCAAGGTAATCATAAACCACTACAAAAATATTGAAGTTCGCAAAACGTTTTGTAATAATTTTTTGCACATCTTGGATATACATTAATGTTATGTATATATGTATTCTGGAGTTTGAAGCAGCATTTATAATAGAAAATAAATCCAAAATAAAACATCTATATTATATATCTGGTATATAGATACTTTGTGTATATTTTACGATGCTAACATACGTTTTTGCCAATGTTTTTCCTGAATAGATTTGCCGTGCTCTTGATTGGTCGACAGGTACACAGCTGAACAGGGAAATGGTTTGAACATTAAACTCATTGCACTCTCGCAGGTGGAGGATCTGCGGTGGGAGGTGGAGCAGAGGCAGCGGGAGCTGGAGTCCCAGAAGCAGCAGATGGAGGCGTCGGAGCAGTGTAGCCACCGGGAGCTGGACAACCTCCAGTCGGCTCTGCAGGTAACCACTCAGCCCCATCCTCTTGTGAACCACTAACCTGATCACCACATCCACCGCGGCACCACCGGGATGAGTGGCCAATGGCAACCTGGATTGCCACACACCACTTTACCGCCGAGTAAGGGTTTTAGCAGGAGCCGGATGTATTGAAGTTAGTATTTGTTATTGTTGATTGTATAGTTTGAGTTTGAACCAAACATGTGTTTGCTGATTCAAGGAGCTTGTTTGTAAAGCACCGCAAAAAAGAAAATCATTCAAAAACACGACCAACAGACGGGCAGAACATTGTGATATGGCTGTGTTCAGTATAGTCCCAAATCACCACATCACCACTGGCTTCCAACGCCCGCTACCAAAAGCCCACCACCACCAACCACCACCACCACCACCACCACCACCACCACCACCATCCTCCGGCTCAGCCGGCAGCCCAGGTGTAGGTGGAGTCCACCTCTAACCTTCTCTCGCTCCTCTCAGAACATCAAGGTGGAACTGGAGTCTGTGCAGGAGGAGCTCAGCGGCACGCGGAAGGACAAGTTCATGCTGCAGGCCAAGGTGGGAGAGCTGCGCAACAGCATGAAGACGGTGCTGCTGCAGAACCAGCAGCTCAAACAGGACCTCAAGCAGAGCCGCCTGAGGAAGGTGAGTGTCTGGATCCGGTTGCGTGGGACGCCTGAACACTTCCTGGTTGGAGTGTAAAACACTTATATGGTGTATAATTATCTGGTGCGCAAAGAGTTGTTGGTTGGATTTGCTGCCCTCCTTCTGCTGATGAAGCCTCTTTTATAGCAGTGTTTGGGAGTCACCCTCGCATGTTAAGGTGCAAAGTCATGGAACCTTTTCAGTTGATATAATGGTGTTCTCAGCAGGTGGGGCGAGATAGTCTAGTAGTTAGTGCATTTGGCTCCCAGATGAAAGGTTCTGGATTCGATGGCCTCTGTCCGCTATTTACCCCTAGGCCTCCTTAATAGACATGCCTACCTGCTTCTCAATGAACCTATATCTAAATGAACTGCGAGCAACTTGCGATAAAAGCGTCTGCTAAAGGATCCAACAGTAAAACAAATAAATGTTAAGACAGTATCCCAACATAATGGGGCGTATTTCTAACGTGATTGTGCCGTTGTCTGCGGGAGCAGCAGCGCATGGAGCTGAAGGGAGAGGGGAACCCATCCAGTCCGGTGACGCCAGTGAAGATCCCAGACTGCCCGGTCCCCGCCTCCCTGCTGGACGAGCTGCTCAAGCCCTCCGCCTCGGTCAACAAGGAGCCCCTCAACAACCTCCACAGCTGTCTGCGGCAACTCAAGTACGACCGCCGCCCTGGAACCACTTTGATAGGAGTAGGAGAGAGGTTGTCACGCATGGTAACGGGGATGGTTCCCGCCACAGCCCTTTAAGAGGAATCCCTGGGGTTTCTTAAGGTCAACGCCTTAGTTGCCCCCTGTGGTGATATGTTGAGTATCATCGGCCATGCCCTCACCGCCAGCTGTACCATGATATGAAGAGGCGCAAACATGATGCAAATGCATTCCTTTTCTCTCTGTGTCTAAATCCCCACCACCCTCATTTGTAGTAGTTAGGGTGGTCACCTCTCCGCTAAAATGTGCTGAGATCAATCCTGTATCCCAACTCACTGTAAATCCCTTTTGGATGAAGCGTCTCCTAAAATGACTAGATAATGACTCCATCAATGAAGCATTGCTGAGTGTAACGTCTCAATGCAAGAGGAGCTCGCCGCCTACTAACCCCCCTGGCCCTCGGTTGTGTTCCCTCAGGCAGGAGATGGACAGCCTCCAGAGGCAGATGGAGGAGCACACGGTGACGGTGCACGAGTCCATGAGCTCCTGGAGCGCCACGGAGGAGGAGCTGACTCGACTGGGGGTGTCACAGCCTTCCCTGGACCACGAGGAGCCACCGGAGAGCAACAACAACCCAGCGGAGGAGGAGGAGGAGCAGGAGGAGCAGGAGGAGCAGGTCCAGCTGTCATAACGCAGGGAGTTGACTCAGTAAGGGCATAGGGTCAGCTGAGGTTTATCCAAAAGGGCAAGTTACATTTTAAACCTCACTAGCCTGGAATAAAGTTATATTTTTCCTTGTTTATTTTTGTTTTTTCTTAAATATTTTCTGCCAACATTTGGCATTCTCTCGCGGGCACTCAGGTGCTCACGTGAAATAATATTTCATCTTCCCATAGCTTTATTCGTCAGTCTTTATTGGACTCTTGTGATATTTATTCGCCATTAAAGGAATTTACCAATGCCCAGTTTTTCCCAAGGGCTGTGTGAGATTTTTCCGGTCTTAAGCCTTATAGTGTTACAAACAGTTACAGCGTAGACAAGTGTTCAGTGTTCGCGTCACTGCTGTCTCAGTATGGCCATCAACAATTGAATCTGCAATAAACTGTTCTTCCACTGTACTTCTGTGCATGGGTAGGAATGATTTCTCTTATCTTGATTTACAGCGATTGTCAAACCAGGCTTTTCTCACGGGATCTTAACCGGGACATACATCAGTTATTTTTGTAAAGGCCCTTGTGTTAAAATACTGTCTTTAATTTCTTAAGCTTGGCCCAAGTATATTGCCTTGGGTTAATTAGTCTATAAGTCTTTTCTTTTTCCTTTTTATGTATGTGTCTTGGCTGAATTTGATTGCAGATGTGTATGGGGAAAAAAAAGCCTTATGGATAAG
Organism: Gadus chalcogrammus; assembly: GCF_026213295.1. Classification (NCBI taxonomy): domain Eukaryota; kingdom Metazoa; phylum Chordata; class Actinopteri; order Gadiformes; family Gadidae; genus Gadus; species Gadus chalcogrammus. Next base: position 8,232,521 of record NC_079417.1, read on the forward strand.
AAAAAAGTGTTGTAAAAGGACTAAAGGATTTAAATGGATTTGATGTGTTTCTACTGAAAGTGAACAGATTGTAATATATATTATTTGAAGATGCTGTGTGCGTGTTTCCATATTGAATGGCTTGTTTAACATTTGAGTTGCATCAACTGACAATGCAGACTTAACGATGGGAATCATTTTCTATATAAAATGTTTGTTGGGTGAAAGCAAAAATGTTACTACTTCTAATACTTTGGTGCAATCAACACTATTCCTGTAGTTATGTTTTATATTTGCTGAAAATGTTGACCCCGAATTCAATTGTTGGTTTCGTTTTGCAGTTATTTGACGGTTATGGAGTAAAGTTAAAATATTTGAGGGTAATATATAAAATTATTTTATTTTCTAATATTGTACATTTGTAATTTTTTAATGTTATAAATGGGATGAGAAACGTTATTTTACCCCTAACTAAATTAAAAAAGGATGATGAAGCATACAAATGGATGGTACAGCTGCTTACAAAATCGAAGGTTTCAGAATGTCACTGCTCAGTTTGTCATTATTTACTATAACCCTTGTCCACCATAACGCCCTTTACAGTAATATACTATAAAATAACAGATTTCGCTAAAATATCAGTATACTGTCTTCAGAACTTGTACAACTTTATCTTCCAAACCGTACCTGGGCTCCCTGCATATACCCTGCTGTATTTACCGTTCTGCTCTGTATTTAACATTCTGCTCTGTTCTGGAATATTATCATTCCGATGTTTAACGTTTATCCTGGGAGATGTCATGTATTTATCGCATAAAATTGCACTATTCATCAATCAGCCATTTGTTTCATTGTAATACCTGACTACAACACGTAGGGACCTAATTTGAAAAGTTTGACAAGTTTCTGAGTTAACTTCGTTTTTAAGTCGGGCATCTGCGAGTAGGGAGTTGGGGTCCTCAGGCTGGACGGTTTGAAAGCGTCGCGGTGAGTCTCTACATCCCAAAGGGTCAGCAGCCTGCAACAATTCCGTAATATCCCTAACCAGAGGGAGTTGATGAGGAGGTGGGCATGAACCGATATGATAATCATGTTAAGAAAAGGAAGAAGAGCTCAAACTCATGGTCTCGTAATATATGCTTGCGCCGACACGGCCTGTCCAAACACAAACGTGTGTGTAAACCTATGGTCGGGAAAGCAAACTGCTAGCTAACGTTAGCTAAGCTGAGGGACAATCTCCCATAGTTTCATAACCGGCTTGTTATTACTCTTTGCAGAAACCACCTCTGACAAACCTTAGATTACAGAATTAAATGTTTTAATACGTTTTATTTAACCAACCGTCCACATAAATTAGCTTTTTACTGATACAAAGTTAGCATTGCCTCAAAAGTGGCCATAATATAAAAGTTGTAATAGTCATGCGTATATCGACATTTATAATCTTAAAATTAATATTTATAATCTTCACAATTATTGTAATTAATCGAATATAATTGCTATAATACAACTTTCGATGTCTTACGTCTCGGACACTGAGCATGCGCACAACGTGTTGTAAACAATGACACTCTTCCAGACCATCTTGAGCATTGTGTCTACACAACTGTTTATCTTTTAAAAGAACGAAGACTTTGTATTGCTTACGCAAGATATAAAATGATCTTCGGTAAGTAGGCATATGCGTTCTCGCTGTCATTGTACCGAAGGCGGTATTTTTCTTGTGATCACTACGATGTCAAATTCCTGCATCACGAAAGCCCTCCACGGATGGTATACTTGGGCGTGACAGCTTACGATCACATCGACTAATGATGTCAGATGTGTTGTTTTAACCACAGTGACATCATGGCAACTCTCAGATTTTGCTTTCCGTGTTTCACATATCGCTCGTTTTTAGTTTTGGTGTTGCGTCGTCTGTTCTCTTGTTAGCCTTCCAGTCCTTCACTCTGCATTGTTGGCGTTACTTACTTGTTTGGTTAGCAAGCTAGCTAGCGGATGGCATACAACTCTTGTGGTCTGCCTTTAATAAGCCAGTGTAAATTGCTGTCTTACAGCTAATGTACAAAATAGGTTTGAAGGCAGTGATACATTGAGGCAGGTAATGATCTTAATATTGACAATTTTAGCTTGGTGGTTTGGTTTAGTAGTGGTGCTTTACTTTTTCATTACTTTGTGTTATTTTTCCTTGATTGCCCCCCTGCTCCATTGCCATTCTGATCTAGGTGTGTTGATGTTCTATGGATATCCATGTAATGAAAGCACTGTGCCGAGATGCAATGGCGTTTTGAGATCACATCATGGTCTCTGATCTCTCCATTTCTTCCATGTAGCTGAAGCATGGAGACGGTTCTGAGCAGGCTGAGGGGACTGAGTGAAGACGAGCTGCGGCAGGAGTTGGCCAGAGCGGACCTCAAGTTCGGCCCCATCACAGCCACAACCCGGGCCATCTTTGAGAGAAAGCTGGCCAAGGTCCTCGCCGGGCCTGAGAGCGGTGCCACCGAAACGGACGGCCCCTCTGGCGCCGGCGCCTCGGGGGGTCCCGGCGCCGACCGAAGCGACCCCGTAACGTGTGCCGTGGCGGTGGCCGCCGTCGGCCGTGGCCCGCCGCCGGAGGCCGGGAGCGTGGAGGCCGACTTCGGCTACGGCTCGGGGCTCAACCCCCCCGAGGAGGAGGAGATCCCGGCGCCTTCGCGGACCGGCTCCAGCAGCTCGGAGGATGGCCCCGCTCAGCCCAGGACAGAGACCCCCTCCAAGGCATCGCAGGTGTCGCCCACCTTCTTTTACGGGGTGTGTCCGCTGTGGGAGGACGTTTTGGCCAGAAACGGTGAGTCGAGACTGAGGATCAATGTCCCCCATCCTCACTGGTATATGTTGGCTAAAATAATATTGTGATGGTATGATGGTTTTCATGTAATACACAACGCCATGAGATAAAATATAAATTGTGCATATGTTGTTTAATGCTGGCTATTTACATGCAAGCTACAAATATTGGTACGGTATTGCACATTCCGGTCAAATCGGCCGAAGTTTCGGATGGCAATAATAATAATTCCCCGGCCCAGAATTTGTCTATATCCACCTTGTGCCGTGCTTTAAGTATCCGGCCATTGAGAGAGATGCTTTAAGGGAAAGGAAAGCATTGTATCATCTTGTTGTTTCTCCCCCCGTCCCCCCTGTCCACCGTGCCCCCAAACAGAGAGACCCCACGTGTACACGGACAAGAAGGACGCCCTTCAGGTTGTGAAGATGATTAAGGGCGCTCGCTTCAAAGCCTTTCCCTCACGTGAGGACGCAGAGAAGTTCGCCAAGGGGATGTGTGACTACTTCCCTTCCCCCAGCAAATCCACTTCCTGTGGCCCGGTCATGGCCAAAGGTAGGCACAAGAGCTCGCACTCACTGCAATCTAAGTCTAGGGCACTGGAGATAAGCATATTTTCAAATGAATTAGGAATGAACTGGACAGACAATGTGTTCTGCGCGGGGGAAAAACATTTAGGTTAGTAGACACTGAAAATACATCCTTTCTAAATAACTACTTTTAAGCAATGCCCTGCTATTTTTTAAGTGGACAGACGCAGAGAGAGCTCAACCCTAACAATACTCGACTATGTTTAATGTAGAGACCCAATGCATTACACATTAATGTACAGTGCACTATCCAAAGCCAAAGGTCCCACTATGGAAACCTATATCGAAATCTATCCAACCTTAGTGTCCAATACACGGACAGTACCTTCTGTTTTCAAGTGCATTCTACCACTGTCTAGATAACACGGAGGTGGACGCCATCAACCGGGAGCGAGCCAACAGCTTCAAGAGCCCCCGCACTCAGGACCTCACGGCCAAGCTGCGGAAGTCAGTGGAGAAAGGCGACGAGAGCACCTTTAACGACCTCATCTGGAGTAATCCCCGGTATCTGATAGGTTCAGGGGATAACCCCACCATAGTACAGGTGAGGAGCTGGAAGACTCGCATGAAAGGGTTTTGGGGGTGTGCGCGTATTAATTGCAGTACCCTAGACTTTTGGTGTGTCTTATGCAAAGACACACCATTAATTAGTTGATCCGTCAACATCCTTGCTTTATCCATGGCCACTGTTACTTTGTAGAACAAGTTTTATGCCTCGGGGCTCCGTCCTCTGTGCTTTCGGTTTGGTTTTAGATGCTTTGTCTGTCTAACTCGTCGGATTTGAAACAGTAAATACCTTTATCTTGCCTGTGTCGCTGATCTCTAAATGGCGGACACTCCTGCGAACCGTTGTGAAAACCATCTTCACCGCCTTATCTGCTCTGTTTTAGACCTTGCTGCTGGTATTGTTCAAAAGCGTCTCCTCTAAACGCCTTCTCCTGGCCCTTCCGTTGTGCTTTGTGTGTGTGTGGCCATGCAGGAGGGTTGCAGGTACAACGTGATGCATGTGGCAGCCAAGGAGAACCAGGCGGGCATGGCCCAGCTGCTGCTGGACACCCTGGAGGACCCCAAGTTCATGCGCCTCATGTACCCCGACGACCAGGAGCACATGCTGCAGAGACGCATCCGCTACATAGTGGACCTTTACCTCAACACCCCAGACAAGGGAGTGAGTGACCGCTTCGCTCTGGCTTCAAGTAGAGAATGTAGTGGCATGGATTGCGTTGGGGCTGGTTGATCATTTAAAGAAGTGTGTTAACTGGGGGACGGTGTAGTGCCTTTCCGTTTTTTTTTGTGCAATGGAAACTGTGAGGATCAAGGCAGAGAGTGGTGGTTTCGGTTATCCGGTATCACAATGGCCCACCCTCAAGGTTCCTCACCAGATGTTGTGTCTCCCACTCCAGGGCTATGAGACTCCGCTCCACTTTGCCTGTAAGTTTGGGTGTCCGGACGTGGTCAACGTTCTGTGCTCCCATCCGGACGTCGACAAGAACCGCAAGAACAAGTACGACCAAAAACCATGTGAAGTGAGTAACTGCTTGCAAAGTTTTTTTTAGTTCTACTGATCTAGTTGTGAACTAGAGTCGACTGTTTGCACTCGGTGTCGATGAGTTTCATTGAACACAAACAGTAAATTCCGTTGCTGTTCAGCAAACATACTTTTTGTATCGCTGGTGTCGTCTGAATAGCTCGGTTGGTTAGATTTCTCTGCTCGGCCTAAGGCTGTGTTGGATCCAGCTGCCATGATATGGCAGGTTGTCGGTATTCACACCCCGACGGTTATTTATATTCACATTAGTCACCAGAGCGCTCGAATACCAACACAGACGAGGCACAACAACACGTCACCCCGAACGACCCCAGCATCTCACTGTTTGCTAACCGCCTCCGTTCTGTTGTTGTTTTTCTGCCCCAGGTGATATGTGATAGAAAAAATAAAACCCAAGAAGTGAAGCAGAAGATCCTGGACTACTTGGAAGGTACAAGATCGAGGTTTCTCTCCAGGAATCGACAGCGCTGTTATCGGAGTTCATAATTGCAACAATAAATGTATTTGAGCAGCCCTAATTTTAGATCCCATCGCCATACTAGTTTGTAATCCGATCCGATTGTACCATACCAGTGGGTTTAATATCTAATGCCCCGAGAATACTTGGTTAATATCGACAAAGTTGGATGAGTGTCGTGACAGTCCGTTCCATCTCTGTGTCAGACCGCTGCTACGTCCCCTTAATGAGGGCGACGGACAACTCCTCCCAGCCCGTCATCGGTGCTCCCTGGTCACCCGAGCCCTCGGAGAGCTTCTCCAACGCGCTGTCCCCACGCCACGCTCGGAGTCCCATGGATCCCCTGATGTCCGTCAAAGCCTTCGCCGGCCCCCTGAGCCCCTCCAAAGTAGGGAGTTTTAAATAAAACCGGATTAATCATTTACCTGCCTAGATTAATCCACTTTCACTGAAACAGATTTAAATTTGTTTTCTTTCAACCACCACCACTTCCTCAATCGATCGAAACCGTCACGCTCATTGGTGTTCATTTCGCCGGTAACCCCCTGCAGGCGGACGAGTTCCGGCGGGCGTGGAAGACGCCACCCAGGGACAGAGCGGAGCAAGTTCACCACATCCTCAAGTCTGACCCTGACCGCGGCGTGGAGAGGGTGGGCAGGTGAGGATCAGCCCTCACACATATATACTGAGAGGTTAGAATCATAAATGTACAAATCCCATGAAGACTTGAAACGTTATCAATAAATAAAGCCTTTTGGATTTATTGGAGGATTTGAAGGTTGTTATCTAGCTGTCTTTAGCTCTCGGAGAGAGTTTACACTAGGTAGAGTTTACATTAGGTAATTTGGCAGCCAGTTTAATCTAATTGCCTTTCTGATTGAGTTGTTAAAGCATACCATCAAAATCGGCACAGCTACAAACACTTGGAATTGCTGCACGTACAAGCACGTTTCGATAAAGGGCACAGCACCAATAGGAATCAGAACAATAGTTTCTAAAGTTAGAGAGAATCTCTGTGACTCTTTCTCTCCATCCATCCACAGGAACCTGGCTCATGAGTTCGGCCACGCCTGGGCAGAGTACTGGGACTTCCTGGACTGCTTCGTGGACCTGGCCTCACAGGAAGGCCTGCGGAAGTTTGAGGACTACCTCGGCAGGAAGGACTTCAGGCAGCGGGCGCACGAAGAGGCCGGGGAGAACGAGACCAGGAACCGCTTCAGGACGCCGTCCCCAGGTACGCCCCTCCTCCCCACTTTTTCCGCACCATGAGACCGCCTGGGCTCACGTTTACGACGTCCTTCGGGTCGCACATCGTCCGTCTGGTTTCCCCATCGACGGCGTCCTTCTTGCAGGGAAGCCCAAGAAGTTCTGCAACTCCATCTCCGTGGGCGCCTTCCTGGACGAGGGCGACGACCTCAGCCGCGAGGAGATGAAGAACCGGCAGAACGCGGCGCTCACCAGCATCAGCTCGGCGGCCGGCGCCCGGGACCGCCGCGGCGCCGACCTCATCGAGACGGCGGCCGAGGTGGACCTGCTGTGCGGCGGCGAGGGCCTGCTGCTGTCCCCCGGCGGCGCGGCGGCGTGCGGCATCGAGCTCTGCGCGTCCCCCCTGGCGTCCGGCGGCGGCGGCGGCGGCGGGCGGGACGGGACTCCCAACGGGGACACGGCGTCCTGCTCCCGCCTCTCGCCGTCGTCCTCCGCAATGCTGCTGCTGTCGCCCGTCTCCGACCTCACGCTGGAGTTCGAGCACATGTCCCTGGGGGGCTCCGCCGGCGGGGGCGGGGTCCGGGAGCGGAGGAGCAGCGGAGGCGGCCGGCACAGGGAGCTGCGGGACTCCTCCTCCTCCTCCAGCCCGCCCCCAGCCCCCCTCGCCGCGGCCCAGCTGAGCTGCGGGCTGGGCCGTCTCTCGCTGGGCCGCGCCGAGGACGAGGGGCAGCCGGCCGGGGGGAAGAGGTGCAGCGGCGGCAGCAGCAGCTCGGAGGAGTTCCTGGAGGCCCAAGAGAACCTGGACGGTCCGCTGGGCCAGAGGACTAGGGGGGCGGACTCGGGGCGCACCCTCTGCGCCCGCTCCAAGTCGTGGGACCACGGCGGGCGGGACCTGAGCAGCTCGGGCTCGTCGGGGTCCTACAAGTCCTTCAACAGCTCCAACGAGTTCCTGAGCAGGACGCCTCCTCCCCCACGCATCAGGAAGAGCCTCTTCATTGAAGGGTGGGTTTCTTGTTCTCTCGCTCCACATCACATCATTACGCCACTGTTCTTTGTCTCTTCTTTTGAACTGTGTTGTGTTCCACCCACGTTTTTCCCAGGGATGTTCCCACCAAGCTGGACAGCGAGGTCCTGTTAGCAATAGAAGCCATAGATGTCAGCCCCCAGCAGTTCCCCGGCATTCACAAGTGGAAGAGCACAATGCAGAGCTACTCAAAATCAGACATGCAAAGGTGAGTCACGTCACGCTGCCCGCACAATCTTCAGAACAAAGTTCTCATAAGTTCTCTAAACAAAAAAGTAAACACACAACTGTGCACTTTTAAATGTTAGTCGCTATGTGTATCATCTCAACAAACGTATAGCTTAAAATCAATAATAAATGAATAAATAAAACCCTATAACTGAAATATTTGACAAATGAAAAAGGCTTGCCAGCCTGTCCCTCATGGTTTTAAGTGTCTTACTATCAACACTCACAAAACCCCATCTGTAAGACTCCCCCGTACTAACGGGGTAGGAGATTAATCTGACACATTTGGACTTCAATATGCTCTAGTTGTACATTTAAAGCGCTGGTCTCAGTGCTTCACTGTGGCATGTACATCAGACTAGGATCTACTGTATCTCTTGTGTAGGACTGGATCCTCACATTATCAATGTGGATGCACTCGCAATATATCCTTAAAAGAAGAGTATTTTACAGTGGTCAGTGTGTGATAGAGGCGCATATCGTCACAATAAAGCAAAGTCCAACACGCAGTCCTCCTGATCTAAAATAACCAGTGACCTTGGCTCTCCTGCCAGCTGGCCCAGCCCTGCGGTGGTGAAACACCGACCCAGGATGCCACCGCACACACCCAGCTCCCCCGCCAGCGGCATGGGGCCCCCCGCCGGCCGCTTCAGCCCGGCCCGGCTCGGCCCCTCCACGCCAGACTTCAGCCCTGGCCGCTACAGCCCGGCCCACGCCAGCTCTTTGCACCGCATCCGCCTCAAACACTTCAACCCCCTCTAGCTGCGTCCCCTTTCCCCAGAACCCCTCCCCCTATTTCTGGAACCCCCGGTTGCGTAGATGCCTCCCCCTTTCCAGTACAGCTCCGCCACTCCCCGCCCCGATGAGTAGCACCAGCGCTCAGAAACCCCCCCCCCCCCCCCCCAACGGAATTATGCACAAGCGTCTCAAATTGTTTGTAGAAATTGTGAATGGTACTTAATAAGCCCATACAGCGTACAGGAATCATCATCGCATAAGGTTGTGATGTGCACGTTGGACTGATGGGTAAAAAGAAAAGTGAGGTTTCCTGTGAGGTGTGAGGAAGTCAATATTTTAATGTTTTTTTTTGTACGTGAGTCAGTAGCACAAAGGGTTAGTGTTTTTAACGTGTAAAGTAACTGCCAGTACCTGTGTTGTCCTCGGTTAAGGAAATCGCCTTACTTTTTTCGATCAATGGACATTTGGTTAAATATAAACCACCCGTCATTCTGTCCAGCCGTTCTTGACGTCAGACGCTGGGCAGCCGTGTTGGGCACTGCTGTGGACATTGGCACCCAATTAATTTAACTTGACATGTGTACATTGGTCAACATTTTACTGGGTTTTAGATAAACCGTTCTTTTTGTCTCCTACCAGTAACGGCAGCCTTGAATTGACATTTTTGTTAAATATAAATCAGACTGAGCAGCGCGCACTGTATGAGTTTGGATAGAAAAACGATGTATACACTTTTTAAGTCCGTTTTTTCCGGCTACACATCAGAACCGGTCAGGCCGCGTCCATGAGGAAGAGAATGTATATTTCCGTGTAACTGAAGCCTTCATTGGAGAGCACAAGACTACTTCATTAAAAGGATTGTATCGCTGTAATTGTGCTCTCAGGTGACAAAGATCTTATCCTGGTCTCAATGTTTTGAATGTGGAACGTTGCAAAAAAAAAAAATGCACCTAAATACTTAAACTTGCTAATTGTGCTTTTGGCATTCTATGCTTTATAAAAAAGGAAAATACTTTCATGGTGATGGCGCGTTTTCTGTATGTCTAGATTGTTTGCTTTCGACTAATAAAATTTCACCCCGTACGTAACTTGCCACTGCATTCTCGCCTGCTTCCAAATATTCTGCCCGTGTAAAGCATAAGTCAACTACAGAACAATAACTTTATTGCACAATTCCATAGACTTTTGAAAGACCCTCACATCGAGGGCACGGTACAAAAAGCATCTGCGTCATTTGCGATAACAAAAGCTGTAGAAATGTGTTTTAATACATAATTTTGGTTTAATAAAATTAAAGATTAGACACTTTTGGGATGAACTCTTATACATTACATTCAGAAGTTTCTCCACTGACTTATTGAACCAGATATTTGCAGCACAAATCAGTTGAGCTAACAAGTCTACTGGTTGTTTGGACTCCCTTGCACTGAAGGTAGGTAGACTATGGCACGGGAGTGACTCACAAAACTAGCAACTTGGATAGCATTTATGGTAGTTAAATTACAAAAAAGCACAAAAGAACAGCTTATTTGCAAGACACTTGAGTAGACGACTGCATGACTCCATCCTAGGTCTTTGAACCTACACCTGTGCTACGCGTATGACATCAGGTCCGGGTGAGTTTGTCCACGGGCATGAAGCCCGAGTCTCCAAGGGTTCGGAGAGCCACACGGCCGCTCGGGCGGATGGTGAGCCAGGTGATGCTGCCGTTGTTGAGGCCCATCCGCAGCCATCCCTCTGGAGGAAACTGCAGAGCCCTGAGGGACACAGAGCAGACGCAAGGATCACAATAATGGCTGAGGGAAGTACATAAATTAAAAGCTACACATCAGTGTAGGTAATTTTATATGTATTCTGGTAGTACTACTGTTAATGCAATATGGTGTGAGTAGTGCTCAATGAAAATACTTGAGGAATTTATCTTTGGTTGGTGCCGACAGGTCATTTACCTGTTTTCCTGTGTATGATGTTACTTGCAAAGGACCTCACCAATTCTAATCTGAGCCCATACGAAATGGGCAATGTCAAAAAATGTGCTGGTTTGAATTTAAATGAACAGGACGGATCCACACAGAAGCAGGAATCAACAACCCAGGAACCTGATCGCACCTGCACACAAAGTAGCGGATGACGTTGGCGTGGCACACGATGATCTCGTAGCTGTCCTCCTTCTGTTTGGCATCGGCCCGGTGGATGTAGCGGCGGAAGGCGGCTTCGATGCGAGCCCCGTCCTCGTGGTACTGCTGGAGGGAGGGCACACAGGTTGAGCGCTGCCAGGTGAGAACTGACCTCTCGCTATCGGAATCAACAACGTTACTCTCTAAAGTATTCTTGAACCCTCCGAACTCTAACAGTCAACCCCAGTATTGGCTTGGAGCTTTGCAAAGCCAAATTTGGCAAGAGAGAGACTTGATTAAAATCAATGGTGTCTAATGCATATATTGGCCGGGAAACACTTGAACATATCCTCATCCATCTCTACAACAAGCAGCAGTCTGGTCTCACCACAGCGTCTGGCTTCCAGTGTGTGACCGGGGGGACGGGTTCAATGGGAGCTCCCTCTCTCAGCAAGTCACAGCTAACCAGCTCCACTCCTGAAAGAGTAGAAAGTCAAGTTCAACTTTGGCGTTAATGTGCAGTCAAGTGTATACGTATGTATCCACTGAACCTCATAAGAATAAAGCTGTAGGTTATTTCTCAAATAGGAAATAACTGACACTGAAATATTGTTTGTTGTAATATAGAACAGGGTTACCAAAATTAATTCCATCGATTATTACTGCTTTCGTGTCTCAATTACTGACCTTCAAGGTGTTTGCTGATTATGTTCGCCGTCTCCGTGGCCCTGGACATGGAGGAGTGCACGAGGGTGTCATACTTCAGGCCTAAAGCAGCCAACCGCTGGCCTGTGAACTCGGCCTGTTCCCTGCCTAAGGAACAGAAGACAACGGTACTGTTACAAGGATACATCAGATTTTCTGATTAATGTTTGTAGGTGAATACATTTTCTTCGTTGATACAAAATGATCAATATAAATGAATGGAATATTTTAAAAGAAAATTACCGATTGGCCTCAACTTTTTACGAACGAAACGGTGGTAGATCAGCCAATTTGAAACACGGGGACAAGTATAGAACCAACAAAAGCAAAAACTTAATAAAATAACCTAATGGCGTGAGGATTCTTTCTTTGTCGCCGTTTCCACTCAGGTTGTACTGGGAGTGTCTGATGAGGAGGATATTGCGTGTTGCTTTAGGTTTCCCGTTGTCCGACTCAGAGGTGAGGTCTTCTGTTGCTTTCTCCTTCTTTTTCCCGTTGGTGAACGCCGACGGGTCCCTCCTGTAAGGAGTCATGACAGGTGATGGGATTAGAAGCTTTACGCACACGGTGATCCCCAGCACTGACATAAGACACACCAGTAAATGAACTTTTCACAAACAATCAATAATGTTTAACAAGATAAAGTAATGCGCGGAGTACTTACTTATCCCAGTTAAATTCCCAAGCGGGTCCGGACGGCACCGGTGTGTGGTTTGCAGTTGTCCATGTCGGCTGTGCTGCTTGGAGGACACCAAACCGGCTCCACACACTCGACTTCTCTCTCCCTTGCTCTCCAAAACACCCGCGGGACTCGGCCACGGCCACCGCTAACACCACGGCAGAAGAGCCTCCAGCGACCCCGCATATAAGTTGTAGAGTCCTCCTGTACGACATTCTTGAATCCGCTGAGCCGGGGGGCTAATGCTAGGCAGCAAGCTAATTGACTGGTTTAACTAGCTAGTTTAATCTGAGCTAAATTTGTGGCTTGCAATAAGGCCAACACGAATTTACAGAATTACGGCCTAAATGTCTACACTGCTATATAGACAGTCAACGTATTTGCAAACGTATCACTGAATGACATTAATTACTGCTATCTGACAGAAAGAGAAACTAGCCTTACTTGACAATGAACGCTGACCGGATTCATTATACTACGGTGTCCCGGCAGAATCAAATGTTTGACGATTTCATAAATCCCTATATTTACCACGCGGGGGCGCTCCGGTCACATGTCCCTTCACAAATACTCAGACTGTGCCCGGAGATAATGAGATTACAAAAACCTCAACATCATTATAAGGAATAACATACAATGAATGCGTAGTTTGTTGTGCTGAATGCGGTAATGTGTTATTTATTTAACCTCTATGAACAATCTTCTCCCGCCTGATATAAACGAAACATATCCTTCTCCAACTTGAATCGACCTTTCACTATAACCATGGAATGTATTGCTCTTTAGTCTTCAGCCGTACCGATTTTCATCCGTATAGGACTCAGGGTTTAGCATTGAGGCACTTGCATGAATAGGTTTGCATAGAAGCTCCACCTTTCAAGCGGTTCAGTGACCTCACTTGTGGGCTGGATTGGAAGGGTGGGATTTCCAAGATCCCCGAGCGCTGTATTTTTGCCTCTCTATCTTTGGATCTTTGTGGCTCCCTGGTAGCGAAAGGAGATTGGCTTAATCTTTCACAGCTACAAACATTGCAAATTGGATCTTCAAATGCATCTCCAACTGGAATAAATAATTGAGGAATGTGGAAATTACAGAATGCTCAACAGCGCTGGAAAGAGATTTAAACCCACCAAATATATCCCGGTATCCACAGCTGCCACACTTCTTGTGGGATCGACTACTTTATTCTTCGTTTTTACGTAAGTTTGTTATTTTTATTTATGTTTTTGACACGTTTTCTTTAGTGGCTGTCGCATACGGATTGTATATGGCCATTAGGTCAACATGGGCGATTGAGTGGTTTGGGGGGGAATACTATGCATTGATAGAATAATTCCTGTAAATTATGTATTCGTCATGTCGAGGTTTTTGAACGTTAGCGACAATCGAGGAAAAAGGGGATTAGGTTGGCTGCACGTGGATGTTTTCTTTTTAACTATCTGCAAGGAAACTTCACCCAAGCAATCTTACGTACAATTCAAACAACTGGACGATTGTAAAGGACCACTAAGTACAGGCCGCAACACGCAGCAGGTAGTTCATTCAATTAAACATCATTGAGTGATCAGCAAACAGCGCTCCCCTATCACTATTAAGGGGGATCAGTCGCGTCCTATCACCTATAAACATGTTGCAAAGATAGCTCAAGTTTTACAACTAGGCTTTGGCGTTTTCACCAAAAACCAAAGCTACCGTTTTCTTATTTCTGTCATGCTTTGTAATGTTGCACAGTGTCCAATGGGGTGGAAATGACATCATGTGTAGAGCCGCTGAAATCGAGTGGTAAACGATATAATTGAATGCTCCGTTATGTGACGGCGCACTAGTCTTTTCTCTTTGTAGGCTACACTCTAACCCTCCCTCCCCCTTCAGCAAAACCCCTTGAAATAAAGCTAGTGATGCAAATTAAAATAAAGTGTCCTCATCGACCTTTAAAATGCTTACTGGACCGTCTCAGTGGCTCTGGTCATGGAGAAGTGGGTCTTTAGCCACCAACAAGACCCGCTCAAACACTTCCAGTTTGACTCTCCTTTAAAAATGCAACTTAATCATCTAACCCTCACCGCATGAACAACTAATGGGCCCTTCCATTATCGCGGCATTGATTGGCCACCGTGGTTAGTTTCCATAATGAACTGCTTTCTGATAATTGGCTCAAATTCGATGACACTTGCATATAGGCTAATACCGTTAGCCTACCACAATGCAGACTACTTGTAAGAAAGGCTGTGTAGGCCTATCTGATTAAGTTTCAAGGACCACTTTCGGTTTGACAGACATCCACTTGTGGGCTGGATTTGTTATTTGTTATGATATGAATTATATTTCACCACGACCAGTACCTAGCTATAGCCTATTTACCCCACATCTTACACAACTTAGAAAAATAATTGTAAAGCACAGACATTTGTGATTGACACCATTGTGGGGGAAAAAATATTCTAGATGAGCTGCAATAACTACAAGCAGCCACACATGGTCCTTATGACTGAAACGATTATGCATTATTTCAATCTCTCTCGGTCACTTACATAAAAACAAAGAAACAGGATGGCTCCTTTTATCTTCGTCTGCGCCCGCAACTATTTGTGTATGAGTAATTTCAGTAAACGCATGTGTGAACGTCCATCTGTTTTCAGAGTTCATCCTCCAGCAGATGGATATGAGGCCAGGATTAAAACTTTACTGTGTTACACTTTGATTTCATAGTTAAACCCTCCTAAAGGCAGAGAGTATTGAGCCATAACTAGGCCATATAAACCCATTGTGATCCACATAAGAATGTGTATTGCATAAAATCATCAAGGATGTGTAGCTTACAATTACTGTCCTAAGCTAGTAACAGCTAGGGGGCTAAGGCAAAGGGATTCCCAGTTGATGCTAAACTGCTACTGACCAAAATAACATGGATCAACTGAACTAGGAGTTGGAATACAACCTTTTTTTGGCAGATAACCAAATTAACATAAGGTCAAATGTATATGTAGCTTAATGACACATAACTCCCTTTAATAGCCACTATTAATATGCTCAGTAAAGAATCGACCGCCGATTGATTTACACACACACACACACACACACACACACACACACACACACACACACACACACACACACACACACACACACACACACACACACACACACACACACACACACACGCACACACCCCATGCTTCTTCAGACGGGGCTCAGAGTCGATGCAGCCTACTTGTCCCTCTTGAAGACGTTGTACTGTGTAGTGTGTGTGCGTGTGTGGTGTGCACACACACACGCACACACACACCACACGGACCACCACGATAGTGTCAGTGGGCCAGCCCACCGGTTGAGCCCATATACTGTATAAAAAGATAAAAGGTAGAGGCACCGCAGAGTTAGCATGCCGTGCTCTTGGACAGACGACAGTTTGCGTAACTCGGGGTGGGGAGTGGGGGGGGGGGATATAGAATTAGAGCAAGTTATTACATAGTATTTATATCATCCCGGCACCGACATGGGCATCACCACCCGCTGGCTGATAAATGTGATCCTTCAGCCACGGTTACACCCGCAGTAATAATAGTAATGATAATAAGTCACCGTAGCCAACTTCATCATGGGAAGTTGGGAACATATTGAATCCATCTTGGTTTTCGTCCTGGGGTTGGGTAGTGCTTTTCACAGCCTGTAGTTAAAGGTTATGCTTCATGAACTCTACTTTTGGTGGGTTTTCCAGCACAATCAAAGTCTCAGTTCTTTGGCAAAATAAATGGCGAAGGGCACATGGAAGGTATTGATTAATCATCCTACAGGCTAAATCAGCAATCGAGACTATCACAATAAAAGTGTCCACTTTCCATAAGAAGGCAGCAGTGGAGTCCACATCACAATCACATTGTCCTCCGCCTGCCGTAAAGTAGAGCCGAAGTGAAAGAATGGGTCTGGACAGGAATCTAATCTTGAGCTTCAACATCTGTTTCCTTTGCTCCCTTTCACTGTATGCACTGAATTGGTCTGGATTCAGATTCTCCTCCGATCCATTGTTATTCCATCTGCTTCTAAGTCCTTTCCTGTTTGTTCTTTTAACCAGTGGTGGGAGAGAGGGTAAGAGAGTTAAATGGACGTTTTCAAGCATAATGAAACATGTATTTATGAGAGCATCCACACACAGCAGTGGGGTTACTTTTAGCAACTGTTGTCTTAATGTCTTAAGTCTTGTTTGTGGTTTTGCTAACAAGCTTGTATTCCTTAATGTTTTTTGTTTCCATTAGAGGCTGTTCATCGGCCTCTGATGAGAGATTAGTGGCTGTGAGGCTCCCAGTGTTGCATTATGGGAAATTAAGTTGTTTTATTGTAAACAGTTTGTGGTCTGTGTGGTGATCCGTGTGGATTGTTGTTTTTCAATGAGAAAACTAATATATATATATATATATATATATATATTTAATTTTATATTTCTTATCTTCTTTTCAAAGGAGCCTCATGATCACAAGGGTTCCTTAAAACTTATATCGTTCCCCCACTCTCTAGAATATCTTGACATCCAATAGAGAGAGAGAGAGAGAGAGAGAGAGAGAGAGAGAACACCCCGCATTTACACCAGAGCGTAATACTCGAGCGGTATTCACTCAGAAGGTTAAAATGACACACCGGCCACAATAGATCGAAGCCATTTGAATTCTGAACACGAGACTTTCTTCAATCAACTCCCTTTCATTCAGCTCCTGCCTTCCGTGGGGTATTGAATAGCGGGATTATAATCCGTCGTTCTCAACTCAGCCTCCTCTGTTCACACGCTCCATAGAGTTTGCATACAATATCACAGCGTTGATTTGATTTGTTTGTGTGGACCACTCGGTCGAGATGGTGGAGGAAGGCGTCCAGTGAAGAGAATAGACCCTTCACATAGAATGGGATGATTGTACATTCAGATTCTTGCCCCTGTTTTTATTCATTAATTTTAATCGAAGAAATAAGTGTTCAGCACCTAAGCTTCTCTGCAGAACTGCCAGCCTTTAATATTGCTCATATAATCTTGACTAGCCCAACAACATGGCGGTTATCAATCATGGCCGCGTGCTGTTCGATGTCCCGTAATGATAAACTCGTGCCTCAGAAACCCATCCACCTGCGCCAAATCGCACGACTGCTCGCATCGTTCACGGAACATCAAGTCGAGACGGCGTCCCCTGGGCGCTGGTGAGGCGCCATCAGAGGCCCCTCGGTATTAAGGGACTGGTTTATTTTTAAGTTTAGTTGTGTCCTACTCTTCTCATCTCGAGGCAAGAAAAGGACTCGTTGCTTGTTCTCACCGGTCACATTTACACAGTCGTTTTTCAACTTGTTGCTTAATTTAAGTTGTCGTTGGGCTACAATACAGGGTGATACACCCTCATACAAACAAACCCAATACAGATTAACAGATGAAGTCATGGTAGTAGGAAAAGCAACATGTGGAAAAACATAAAGGCTAAATCGGAAATAGATGGATAGTTTGATCTGTAGCTTTAATAGCAAGCTTGGTACATCTGAATTTGGATACACTCATTCTGGAATATTTTTAGCCTTCAGCTAGTCTACATGACGGTAATGAGATCACACAACGTGATATAGGCTACTTGTTGTTGCCTACATTCAGTGGTTCGTTCTCATAAGATGTGCTCATTCACACCGACACATTTCTGCTTTCTGTTTCCACCATGGCAGAGGGGGAAGTGTCTGGTATAAGCACTGCCTCAGGCTTTGCTCAGGTATAGCTAACGCTTGTGCTTACTGACGAGGATAATCTGGAGCCTCCCCCCTCTGGCTGGATAATAACTAATTCAATATATTCTCTCTTATCCTCATTCCTCTTTCACTGTCATTGTATTAACTTTGAATTAAGATAAGCCCATATCGGTGTCATAAACCAGATGGATAAACAGTCAGTCGGATTAGACTAGGAAAACATTGACCCGTATGGAAATGTTCTACTAAACTCTATCATACAGTTCGATAGGTTTTAACTCTCAGTTGGAGTCGTTTCTGTTGGACTCATGTGGTGTTACTGTTTGGATCTTCTGTGTTGAGGTGAATGAGATATGAGAGGATTCTAATTGCACCAGCTTTAATTAGCATTGACATTCACAGTGTTTGCCTTCCATAAAGCACAATGGAAGACATAACGGTAGCACTTGTCGATGGCTGGTGTGTAATTTGCGAATTCATTATCAGCAAGTTGTATGGCGGCTGGCATAAGTGTTGCATTACGGGCATCTGCCGGACTGTTCCTTGGCCAGTCTATTCCGGCATTGCTATGCCATGTGTGAAAGGGTGCAAGACGGTAATCTTCCAGAACATAGTTGCTTGTGTGAATAGTGAAAATCACTATACTTGTGCAAAAAGGTTTATCCCAGTAATTAAGACAAATTGCCGGTGCAGATTTCCCGGAGTGTCGATCCCAGTTCCCATTCACATGTCCCCACTCACAAAATTTTCTGGAGCTTTGCAGGATAAGACAGCATGTGTGAAAGGGGCTTAACCCTTTGACAAGATCTCGACATCACATTAATCATGGCAGTTTAGTTTCTTGTGTGATTCCCGCTTCCAAGCAATATTGGGGATCTGACTCCAGAGCAGGTCTCTTAGTCTGGTCCCCGGTCCACCCGATCCAGCCAAACAGACGCAACCCTAATGATGAACACTGCATCATGTCATCGAGCCTGTGCACAGCCCGTCTGTATTCAGGGCTAAAGGGGTCATCTATTCTCCCTCTTGTCTCCAGCCTCATCACTGCCCATGATTAGGGTAAGAGCGAGGAAGTTAAAAATGGATCCAATATTCTTTCACTCTGCGACGCATTCTTTTACATTAGACAAGCCAAATACAGATGCCATTATTGATCTGTGAAGTGGGCCGGGGCGAGGAGAGAATACTTAGCGAACTATTTCAATTGCAGGGTTCACTAGTCTTCGAGAGAGTTCCATCTGAATCTGCTGAACATGGCAAGATTTAGAGTAATGTCTCAAAATGTGTAAATGCTTGCCTCATGGATCCAAACCATATTAAGATATGAGGACTGTATTGTCGAATCAGCCTATTTGATATGACAGAGAACTGTTGTTTATTAAGGTGGGTTTGTGTGTGTGTGTGTGTGTGTGTGTCAGGGCATGCGTGTGCATGTGTGTGTGTGTGTGTGTGTGCGTGTGCGTGTGTGTGTGTGTGTGGCGCGAGAACTGAGGTGCTTTCAGAGTACAAATTCAGATATACACAGAGCGTTGAATGCTTGCTGCGTACATATAGAATCACATAGAGAGGCATATTTGTGCGGCCTCACAGAGATACAGACACACATTTAGAACAGGCGTGGTGGGCTGCTCAGAGCTCTGCCTGCTCTTGAAGAACATGTGTTACTAGTTACCTCCAGTCGCCCCCCCCCCCCCATGGGCCCCCCCACCCCCTGCTCTCCCCCCTCCCCCCCACCCCCCCTCTACTCTCCTCTCCTCCCCTCGCCCCCCCCCTGCTCTCCTCTCCTCCCCTCGCCCCCCCCCCTGCGCTCCTCCCCTCCTGGTGTTTAGTCAGATGGAGACCGTGACCGACAGACAGTAAGTAGAAACAGAGTCCCACCTTATGCGCGCCACACACGCACACACACAATACACAGTACACCGCCTTCTAGAGGGACAAGCAGGCTGTATCCACTCTGAAGCAAGGGGTGTGTGTGTGGGTGGCTGGGTGTGAGGGTGGGTGGGTGGCTGGGTGGGTGGGTGGGTGTGCGTGTGTGGCAGCAGCAGACCCTTCTTATTTATATCTTGGTCTCCCCAATTATTATTATTATTTTATTCATTTAATTTAAGTCAGCAGTTCGACATCCAGGTCCGGCACATAGAACAACTGCTGCTCTGTCAAGTCGAAGAAGGCGAAATGGAGAATCACAAAAGGGGGTCACCCTCTGCTTTGTAGTCACAGTTACGGTGGTTTAAGGGGGGGAAGGGGGGTGTAAACTGGGTTCGACCTCCTTCCTCGGTTCAGTACGCCGATTCTCACCGTTTGAAGTTGTTACTGTGCTCAGATACCCTGTAATTGTATCAGAAGACGCACGCTTGTCGACCACCATTCAACGCTGCTGTCCACAGCCTCCTGGTTTATTCACACACCAAAGCATAAACTCGGTGCGCACGCTCGATACACACGTAGCAAGGACACCTGGGGTTCAGCTGAACAGGGCTCCCATCGGAATACGGGAAGTTATTTATGTGATGATGACTAGCGTGTTGTTTGGGGATGTCTAAATAGACATTGTTTCAAGAGGCAGTGGCGCTCTCCCGAGATAATGTTGTTTCTGCGTTTGAATACATTTCCCGTCCTTGTGGTATTCCGCTGTATTCCTCTTCTCTGTTGTCAGTTTATTTATTTTTTGGGTGATGAAAGTCGTTGATTCTACCCTCTTTATGTTTGCTATTGCAGCCCACTCTCTCGAGCTTTCACACAAACGCACTGATGGTCTTCCAGAAATATGACAAACGACACAGCTGAGCTCCCTTTGAAGGTTTCTGCGGTACGACAACAGGTGGCCTCCACCCACAGGACTGCTCCTTGCTGCCATCTGCTCTGGCACATTCTAGACTTCCTTCAGTTCAGAGGTGTCACACCGGGCACTGAGAGGGATCTAGCAGGTCCAGGTGCAAGCACAATAAGGGGGAGAAAAGTGCAAGAGAAAGCCCTGGCTTACACATGTCAACATTTAAGGAAACATAAGGTCTTGTCCCACATGCCTTCTTGAAGCAGACAAACATCTTACACCACCAACCCTTTCGCTGAAGAGTACTGTCTGAACCCACTGTTTCTGGGTCGGATAGTGTTGGGGCTGGAGTGTTTCCCAGTGGAAAGGCACTAGGTTCATTCCCCAATGTCCGCATGCTTACCTGTAGGCACCCTAGGACAAGATGCTTAACTTAACCTACCTCCTTAAAGAGCTCTATCTGATATCCCTGCTTTGGATGAAAGAAGATCTTAAACAACTAAATAGTAGAATGGCTAAGTGGTACACCTTATATTTAGCCGAGGGGAGAGTATCAGAAATGAGTGATGCTATGCTCCAATTCAAAAGTGTTGGGAGTTATCTAAGCACTATCCCTGATGACATGTAAACTAGGTTTCTGTGCGAGTCATCAATCTGACTTGGTTAGAGGAAGGTGTGCAGTGATTCTCTGAGGATTCTGGGAAATGTGTACTAGTGTATATCTGATCGAAGTGAAAAGAAATGTAAGGGACCTTTAATGTAATGTTTGTGTACTTGTTGAAGGTGTTAAACATATTTGATGGCCTAACCTAATCCATTCAATGGACCTGTGGCCACCCACCACAGTGCAGTTGGTCACTGACCACTACTGGAAGTGGTTACACTACAATCCATATTCAAATGAATGCCCGTCCACAATCCAACAGCAAATTGGATGCAAACCGCCGGCCTGCCCCAGCCTATTCAAATGGGCAGTTTTGACTAGAGACCATATAAAAATGACTCACACAAGCACATAATTTGGTTTGTTTTACATCTAATTCCATTTTTTTTGCGCCAAAAATTTCAGATGTTCTCATGGAGAAAGTCAACAGGAAATAACCTAGTAATTCAAGGTTATTTTATCTTCCAGTGCTAAAACCTATTTACTCCCCTGGGATTGAGATTGATGGTGCCAAAAAGCCTCTGCTGTTTTTAATTTGTTGAGCAAATTCCATCTTGATAGGAATATGATGTGTGTGTGTGTGTGTGTGTGTGTGTGTGTGTGTGTGTGTGTGTGTGTGTGTGTGTGTGTGTGTGTGTGTGTGTGTGTGTGTGTGTGTGTGTGTGTGTGTGTGTGTGTGTGTGTGTGTGTGTGTGTGTCCAATGAAACACACATGAAGAGCCTATCCTAAAATGAATTGTGTTTTGCAACTAATTAAGGAACGTGATGACAGACACTAGCTCCTCTTGAGATATCCGTATCCCCATCTCCCACTGGCTGAGGTTGCTTACTTTTTGATTAGCCTCTTTTCCTCCAACCTGAGTCAATGAAACCGTCCATCCGGCGCCATCTGACCGTTGTCACAGCTACGGTTGACTGGTTCACCTTTCAACGGGCTCGCTGTTCGGTAACAGTTAAGCTCAGACAAACATTATGGCAACAGTGTGAAAGCCAGTGTGTTGCATATTAAACAGTGTGGCTTTTGGTGCCGTGTTGTGCAGTGGCACCACACACTGGCCCTGTACTTCAGATGGTCTTATCGCTTATCGACAGCCACAACAGATCATGTTGGTAGGTTAATACCGCCCGCCTTAACGTGTGTGTGTGTGTGTGTGTGTGTGTGTGTGTGTGTGTGTGTGTGTGTGTGTGTGTGTGTGTGTGTGTGTGTGTGTGTGTGTGTGTGTGTGTGTGTGTGTGTGTGTGTGTGTGCAGTGCGCGCTAGGCTGAGTGAATAATTGTTAAAGCCCCTGCTAACCTGCTTTTGGTAGGTGAGACGCTCTGCCAAATCCAGCTCATCCCTCAAAATGGCTTTAAATAGTAGTCTCTCCAACACCACAGTCTTCCCATCTCTGAAGACGGACTCCTTCTTGACCAGCAAGTGGTCTTATTCACTGAGGTGACATTCTGTAAATCTAAGTGTGATTTTTGGCGGTTGCACAATTCACTTGAAACACACTTTTCAATATCTTGAATAAAATAATTGTCCTCAAATCTCATCTTCATCCATTTGAATAGTAAACCACCTATCTAGATAAACTTGCTTTGCACTTATTTTAGTTGATTATGTTGTTCCCTATCAGGTACAACTTCAACAGCGAGCTATGCATAGTTAACTCTGTAATCTGGAAACCTGAAAATTATTCAAATGATTGGAGAAGGCTTGATCAATGTCTCTGGTGGAGTCTAGTTGATCAGAAATGTATTCTCCAGCTGAGCCTCTCTGGGATTCTCGAGCGCCAGTCCGTCTCTTAAATGAGTGCTCCTGAGCACCATTGAATTTATGCAAAGTGTTATTTCTCTGGTCGGGCATCAGGACACGAGTGCTCCCAGTATGCACTTAAGTTGCACTGTTTACCCGCCGCTGCATCCCTCACAGTCTGGTTCCATCCTTTAACATTTGTGATTTTTTCATTCTTACGGCATGCAGGTTGATGCCCTGTACATAGATGGTGCAAAAACAACATGCTAAGCAAGACCATGATCAAGGACAGGGTGGAACGATGCCCTTCCATGGGGGTGCTGACTGTAGGGTTAGAATTAATGAGCGCTCTTTGGGTCTCCAGTCAGGTAGGGATCACAAGAAATGTGTTCCCTTCCCCATTTCCCACCCTTAGATAAAGATTTTATTCAACTTTATTCTCGTTGCATAGTAAAAGCACAATGCAAGGAAATTCTTTGGCCAGGGATTTGACATGTGTGCAGAGCTTACCAGAAATCTTCTGCCTCCTTGTTGCTATAATGACAATAATAACTCCTCCATTCCATGTTGTTGTTCTGTTAACACAACTGGTGGCAGAGCTCCTGTTGTTTTTACACCAAAATAGTTATCAGTACTTGTCGGTGTCTTGCTGAAAGTTTTCAACAATTCAAATAGGATGTCTCCTGAGTTTCCATGCTTCTTCCTGGGCCCAGAGAAAGCTGCATCCCACCGGAGTGGGTCTATTCCAAGCGAAGGTGAAGCGTTCCGGTGGCGGGGCGGCGTATTGTTGTGTCTGGATGGGAGGGTGAGAGAACGTCAGCCAGTCTGCAGGGGGTTTGAGGGAATGTAAGCACAGCTGCCCATAAGAGAACTGCCGATGTGGGGCTACTGAAGTATGGAGGCAGCTGGCTAGCTAGCATAGACACCCACCACCACCTCCAGGTTCCAATACGTTTTTAAATATAGGTAGGCATGCAGCTTTTTTTTTTTTTCCTCATAAGTCTGCCGTGACTGTCACCAAACGAAGAGCTACAGCTGACAGGACTTACTTTGGTATGTAGCCGGCCAGTGAGCCATTTCTCCTGGGTGAGGAACGCAGGTTGCTAGGTAGAACAAACCCCTAAAGCATACAGCCTCTTGGTTCCACTTACTCCTCCTATGGCGCAGTACCTGAAACCTGTTTCATTTCATATGAACATCTGAAATGTACCATGTTTTGGTCAAAGGGCCTGTCTAGTAGTGTTAATGGGTGTTTGACTCCCATCTGAAATGCTCTGGGTTCAAACCCCAGGCCTACAGACTCTGCAGTCTCTAGGATCCATTTTTGAGCAAGGCGCCTAACCCTGGCTTGCTACCTCACATGGATTTTTATGATCTGCTTTTTGATAAACGTGTATGCTCGTCATTTGTAAAACTGTCAATTAATGCATGGCCATTTCAAATGGAAAAATAGCTGTTCCCACTTCCAATTGCTCTGAACACAGCGAGTGCTGTGTTGCTTGTGGGTAATACACCATTCACAGCCTCTTCAGTTCTCTTCATCATCGACATCAGCTGCTAACCCCTGTACTTTAATTGGTAGCCTCCAGGATGGAAACCCAGTGGGTTCGGTGGGGTATCTATTAGCGGGCGCTCGCCTGGTTGTACTGGCGTGTACCCAGTGTTCAGAGACCTGTAGCCCTGGGTCTGGGAGGGTGGCTGCTGCTGGTCCTGCTGCCAGTGTGTGTGTGTTTTTTCAGGCCGCGGTGAAGGGCAGAAGCCTTGTGGCATGGAGCGCAGTCAGGATGAATGAGGGCATTGATGTGACTGCCTCCCCCAGTTCTGTCTGAACCATGAGCCTCATTGATTTCGGATAGAGAGGATGTATCAACTCCTCGAAAGCATTCTTCTTTGTCTTCTTTTCAATATACTGAAATTTTACTTGACCACTTCAGGTCCCTTAGCTCTCCCTGCTATAATAGCTATCTGTGTCTGGTTAGCGGTCTCTGTAACCGTAGCCCTCTGTGTTAGTGCTCTGCACTAGGTTAGCCCTGTGCTAGGTTAGCTCTCTGTGTTGGCTCTCTGTATTAGCGACTCATGTTAGGTTAGCTCTGTGCTAGGTTAGCTCTCTATGTTAGCTCTCTGTATTAATGACCCATGTTAGGTTTGCTCTGCGCTAGGTTAGCTCTCTGTACTAGCGACCAATGTTAGGTTTGCTCTCACTAGGTTAGCTCTCTGTGTTAGCTCTCTGTACTAGCGACCCATGTTAGGTTTGCTCTGCGCTAGGTTAGCTCTCTGTGTTAGCACTCTGTATTAGCGACCCATGTTAGGTCTGCTCTGTGCTAGGTTAGATCTCTGTGTTAGCCATCTATGTTCGGTTAGCTATCTGTGGTAGAGCTCTCCGCATAAGGGGGCCTTGGGAGCCTGGGACAAGGGGTGCTATTCAGGCCCTCTTCTGTGGCCCTTTCCCAAACTGTTCTCCACATTGCCAGTCTGAGTGGTGACTGAGCAAGGCCTATTTTTACCCATACCCCCCGTAACTAGAGCACACTGCTGCCTTATGGACGAGGCTAGGAGAGCTGAGTGAGAGCCAGCCAGTCAGTCAGTCAGTCAGTCAGTCAGTCAGTCAGTAGCCAGCCAGCCAGCCAGCCAGCCGAACATCAACGGTTTCAGTTGGTCTAGTATCAACCCTTGACTGATTCACTTTTCCATTTGATAGACTTGATGTTTGAAAAAAAAACATTTTATGAAGGTATAATGTTACAAGCATCTTCAGCTGTAATGTAATTGTAATATTAACACCGTCATCGTCAATGTTTGGAAGACCATTAAGCTGTCAGATTTTCTGCAGATGCGACTGAAGCAATTTACTTCAACCTTTCTCAAGTCAATTCTTTAACGTATGCCAACTAAAGTAATCATATAATTAGGCTTTTGAAATGTATTATTAAAGGAAATCCCGACCCGCCCTTGTACACAGTTGTTCTTCATGTAATGGAAGCTTTATGTAGGTCTTTAATATACCCACCCCAGCTACTTCTGTGGCTGGCCTTGGTAGGGGAACCTGAGCTCTGTCTGAGCTATGTGCCAGTCAGAGGCTCCAGCCTTGAGTCTGGGAGAGCTGACCAGTGGTTCTGATGCTAACTAACGCTGGCCGGCTGCCAGGGTTATCTCCAAACCTCTATTTTATCAACCCTCTGTTGTACCAACTCAAGTGGTTGGAGAGGGCAAGCCGCCTCACTGTGTTTTTGTAACTGTGCATTCATTGACTATCTATTTCAATTTTTACATTACATTCACTCACACCAAAGACGTAGTTGACTAACTGGTAGTACTATTAGCTTGATAGGCTGGTTATAGTTCTTCTGCTTGATTTAGTTTGAGTAGTTTAAGTTTTGTATAGTGGTTGTAGTTTCATATGTGTCTTGTATTTTGACTGGCTGGTTGAGGTTTGATATGCAGGTTATAGTTTAATTTGGTAGTTATAGTTTCATACCTAGTTTGACTGACTGGCTAGTTTGATATGAAACTAATATGAACTAGTTTCATATGTTTGTAGTAGTTTGAGTGGCTGGTAGTAGTTCAATCCGCAGGTTGTTATTTAATTTACTGATCCCAAAGGCTGAAGTGATTGAGCTGAGCACCTGTCGGTCCTCACTCGGCTGCTAATGTCTGACTGTTTCCTGGGCAGATCTCCTCTGGGTTTGAATTGAACAGATGGAACTAGGGGTAGGTGGTGGGTTGGCATCAACACAGGACACCTGTGCTGTGCTAGCACGCACACACACACGCACTCACGCACGCACGCACGCGCGCGCACGTGCGCGCGCACGTGCGCGCGCACAGCCCTCTGATTTGGCAGCCTAAGGTGGGTTATTCGTACACAGATGGGCACAATCAATTGATGCGACAGTTTCAGACTACAAGTTTTGGCTTCAAATGTACATTGAGGAGCCAGCCTACCGTCTATTTGTTGTTTTCCCACTGGGAAGCCAGTTCTTTTCCACTGAAAGGCTCAGTTGTATTTTCTGAAATTCATATATTTCTCAAGTATTTATGTAAAATGTAGTTAAAATGTATCAATCTATTGGGGAACTTTTATTGATTTCCAATACCAGTCTATTACATTCCTTGAACTTCGTGCCTCCTCTTGGTAGCAGCGTAGGAACTTGGCACCGGTGTCTCCTTTGAAAAGCTGAGCTCTGTAGCCCCAGCACAAACATAAGCTATGAAACGGCCCACTTTTGAGTCAGACATCCTACACAGTTCTTCGTTAGCTTTGTGCAACCATCCACACAGGCTGTGGAGGAGAGATGGTGTGTTGCACTAGCCGCTAGCTAGCTGGTGCTCTGCGATAGGAGATAATTAAGCTAGGATGTAATGAAGACTCCAGGGTACTACTGTTGTTCATAGCATGGCGCATTACAGTTCAAGGGAAGAGGAATAACCATAGCCTTCCAGTCCATAAATGTATTTCATGCATTGGGACAATGGCACATTTTATTAGATCATTCCAATTAATTGCAAATATTATGTTTACTATCCACATCTTTCACTTATCACTGTTACTATTCGTCAATGACCAAAATAAGCTACAAAGGTAAGCTACAAAGGTAGCTTATTTGGACTTTGACAATGCAGAATGATCTACACGTGAACCTACATTCTGCTTTTGATGTATAATTGTTTAAAAGCTCTCATATCCATCACGGAAAAGCATTGCAAGAAAAAAATGTTGATGAATTAAAGGGGCTCAGACGATTGGTGTCAGATTATCTGCATGGATATATATGTGGATATGTACTCCCACATGTCTGTAGGCGGTCGTAAAAGGTAAACAAACCCGAATTTGTCAGGGGTGGCTCTCATGTATTCATTCAGTGTATGGGAAAAACAGGGACAGATGGGGGAAACTGGAGACGACGGTTTAATGTCAACAAGCAGTCAGTGCCCGGTAACATTGTGTCCCTCAATCGCAGTTTATGAATAATAAAACCGCTATCGTCCAGTCCCAGAGCTGGGACTCGCGTTGAGTGGTAGAACAACCATTCAGCGACCCCAGATAGCCTCTGACTCAAACTCACTTTAGTACTTTTGTACTTGGTATTAGTCATCCATGTCTCTATCTTCGCAGTAAACATTTGGGACCAAAAAAAAACGATTTTAACGATTCTATCAAGGTAAATAAATAAAGGCAGATAATTACAGAGGTGAAAAAGATAGTGGTACCAGGTTGACATTCACAGTACATCAAAAAGGGTTGGGGGTCATACAAGCACATGTTGGGTGACTGCACGGCTTATTCCCACATAGTCACTTAATGCAGGGTTTGTAGAGTGTGTAAGCGTTCACGCTGGGACAGATTGAAATACGGTTGAACTGGGACAAAAATTACGCCTGATTTTGGTGATATATTAGAGTAGTGGGTGGTGGTGGGGGTAAGCTACGAGAGGCGACCACAGAGCTGAGTCAGTCCTAGGCCAGTGACCTTGGTCCATTCAGCTGTGTGTCCCCCCTCTCCAAACATAGCCAACTCAACAACAGTGCCCCATCCCCATAGACCCTTTTTCATCCCGTCTCTTGACAGCTCATGAGCGTGAACAGACGGGAAACAAACAAGGTCTCAAACGGATCCCAAAATTTACTGCAGTGTTCCACCCATGCCAAGGCATGCTGCTTACTCTTAAGCTTGGTGGTGGGACGGTGGTTTTGTGATTGTATGATGTTGGACGTGCTCATGAACACGTGTGTGTGGGCTGTGCAGGAAATCAGAGGTATGAAGTCACTGAAAGTGCCGGGTGAATCAATGTCCTAACCCAGCCTAGAGGTTAATCCGTCCAGAAAGGGATCGCTGACGCCGGCGAGATTAACAAGCAAGGCAGACTTCACCTGTCACCCTGCTGGCTCGCAGTGCTCCTCTGACCTCTACAATGGAAGCCACATCATGCCCTTAAATAGCCTCTCAGTCATCACTTAAGATAACAACACAGTCAGGTAGCAGTGTCCCCATGCCCTCAAATAAATGATCAGTTGAGGCAGAGTTGGTCCTGATTTGTAGTAACTATCGAGAGATCGGCTGATTACACTAAGTGGCAATTAGAATGCATCTAGGTTTCTTCTCTTCTCTGTATGCTGAAAAGGAGAATGGCAGGGTGGAAAGGAGAGGGTGGTCAGGTCATACCCTTTGGATGGCTGAAGCGGGGCTGGAGGAGGCAGATTACCAGAGTGAGGGAACAGCGGGTCATGGATGGGAGTCGTGCTGGATGTTACCATGGAGAGAGAACCAAAACCCACTGAGAATCGTGCAGCATCGATCCTCCTCCTCCTCCTCCTCCTCCTCCTCCTCCTCCTCCTCCTCCTCCTCCTCCTCCTCCTCCAGCCCTTGGTTATAATTAAATAACCAATATTTGATATTTCTTTTATAATAACACACTTGGTGTGAAAATACAATTTGTCTTGCTGCAGTAAGGTGATGGCCTGTATTCATGGTGGTCATGTGTTCCTGGTGTTCTTTCTTTCCACTGTGGTTGTGATTGACATGGCCTTGTTCTTGATCCCTGAGGGGATTTATACAACATAGTTGTACACATGTTTGATACAACTTGTATTATAATATAGATATATATACATGTATTTAATGACATGCAGTTGGATGTTCCATTGACTACAGAGCTCCAAGGATCCTCTCAGTGTCCTACCTGATGCTAGTTATATTTTCCACTGTGGGCCGAAGCAACGCCTTAGTCCAGGCTTCAATAGACCATCTATTCATGAGAGAGAGAGAGAGAGAGAGAGAGAGAGAGAGAGAGAGAGAGAGAGAGAGAGAGAGAGAGAGAGAGAGAGAGAGAGAGAGAGAGAGAGAGAGAGAGAGAGAGAGAGAGAGAGAGAGAGAGAGAGAGAGAGAGAGAGAGAGAGAGAGAGAGAGAGAGAGAGAGAGAGAGAGAGAGAGAGAGAGAGAGAGAGAGAGAGAGAGAGCGCCGAAGGCCTTGCAGTGAGAGCAGCTTCTCTCTCCCGTTTTCTTTTTCTTTGCAGTCCCTCAATCTTTTCCTTAAGATATATAGAGATAGAGTCTAGTCCGTTGTGCAAGGGTAAGAGGTTGCATATTCATTGGTCATATCAGAATAATACTACCCCTCTGAGTACAGCTTAAGGCCTCTTGAATTTAGCCATCATTTCACTTGCATACATTTGCTATAGACACCCTTGAGTGATGAACTGAATAAAACCAACTCACTTTTTATTCGGTTTACACATAGCATTAGAAGGTACCTTGTTTTTACGCAATCCGTGCTTCTCGGCAATATCTCTGGTGGTGTGATTAATGGCTTAGCGATAAGCATGGCTGGCCACAAGACGCAGAGAAACCACTCAAATAACACTTGTCTTTCTTTCTCTCCGTCTCTCTATCTAGTCTTTCTCTCTCTCTCTCTCTCTCTAGTCATACTCTCTCTCTAGTCTCTTTCTCTCTACCTCTAGTCCGTCTCTCTAGTCTTTCTCTCTCTCTAGTCTCTCTTTCTCTCTAGTCTCTCTCTCTCTTCCTCGCTCTATTCTCTCTCTCTCTCTCTCTAGTCATACTCTCTCTCTAGTCTCTTTCTCTCTACCTCTAGTCCGTCTCTCTAGTCTTTCTCTCTCTCTAGTCTCTCTTTCTCTCTAGTCTCTCTCTCTCTTCCTCTCTCTAGTCTTTCTCTCTCTCTCTAGTCATACTCTCTCTCTAGTCTCTTTCTCTCTACCTCTAGTCCGTCTCTCTAGTCTTTCTCTCTCTCTAGTCTCTCTTTCTCTCTAGTCTCTCTCTCTCTTCCTCTCTCTAGTCTTTCTCTCTCTCTCTAGTCTCTCTCTCTCTTCCTCTCTCTAGTCTTTCTCTCTCTCTCTCTCTAGTCTTTCTCTTGCGTCTCCCTGCAGCCCTGTAATCTCTTTCTCCCCAGCTACTTCCATCCCTCTCGCGGTTGATCATCACAGCCCTCGGCATAGTAAACAGCAGAATGTATTGTTGTTTAATTAAGAGCAGGGGAGTCTGTGAGTAATTCTTTCACATTATTCACAGTCTGGTCAGCGTGACTGAAACCTATCTAGATGTTCCTTAGTCGTTCACTTCAAAGGCAGCCATTATAACTCCCCTCCCCCTAGTAATACACATTACAATACAGACATGCTACCTACAATACATACAATGCACTCTACATACTGTACATGCAACATACTGTGCATGCATGTACAGTGTGCCGTATGTATAGTGTGTACCACGTACAGCATATAGCATGCATGACGGTAGTATACAGAAATGTCGCAGTATTTCGCATCTGAATTCTGTAATCTGCTACACACAGACTACATACTGTATTAATATACTGCACATATTACTTACATGCTACCTACTGTATATACACATTACATATTTGACATGCATGCTGACCACATGCTACATACTGTTCATGCTACTTACATGCTAAATGCTGTATAAACACATGACATACAGTACATAATACATGCATACTGTTCATGCTACATACAAAAAGCCCTCTTGACCCTCCCCAGACAGTGAATTCCCTGATCGAGGATTTGGTGCAGTGGTCATGGTCTGTCACAGCTAGAGCAAGGTGAATTCATTTACATCTTTTACTTGGGGGCAAATTCAAAATTGCTTCACACACTGCTGCCGTTGAAGGGTTACAGATGTGCTGTTGTGCCAAGGAATGATTTTCATCAGTTCTATCAGAAATCGACAAATGATAGCGTATTCTGCCCGTGGTTCAATTGTTTATGTTGTTTCTTTCTGGCCTGAATGACTTATTAATCTCAGAACCTCCTAGCACGTATATCCCTTTTTCCCCATCCGTTCTCGCTATCTTTTCGTCTATATTAATTATGGGTTCAAGAAAAGTATCATATCCCATAAAGAATATAATGTGTATACAATGTATTTAAAATGTAAAAGGACTGTGTGCTGGAGCAAAACGTTCTGACTGTATGAAAATCTTCTCTGTCATCTCTGTCTCTCCATCATTTATGTATTTGGTAGAACCTGCTAGTATCCAAGCTGTAGCTGTCCGTGCAACCTTATTTTTGCATTTGAGTGCTGCTCTGTATTTTGTTTTGTGGCTTTGCTTCAACAAAGAAACATAAAATGAGACAAACGGCAACCTCCAATTTGTATTGGTCCTTTACTTGTATGCCAGGCCAAACAAAGAAGTTCAACATCTTTTCATGAAAACTCAGGAAATATTTTGAAATGACTCTTTTTGCTGAGCTGATTCCACCCATGTCTGTGTCATTGTACCCTAACAAAAGAGCGAGAGTATGCTTGCCACTATCTGGAGAGCTTTTGATTCTACTTTAGTGAATTCCGTCGATCTACCGACCGGCCTGAGGGTGCTTTTAAGCTTTTGTAACTTATAAGAACACATCACATTTAGTCCACTACCAGACAATCCATGTTGTCTAGCTCCCTGGTATTTTAAAGAAGGAGAGAGGAGGGCATGTGCTTTGTACTTTTGTAAGGTCCAAATAACGGCTCTACTCTACTCATTATAGCTTCACAAATGTCCCGTCGCCACCCCAATAATCTTTTCTTTCCTGACCATAGCTATCCACAGTGTTTTTTTTAAAATATACTTTAATGGACTTTGTGCCTTGATGGACGCGACAGTGAAGATAATTAGGATCAAACCTGCGTTACTACTAGTACATAGCCTATTTGGTTAGCGCACAAGTGAGTTGAGCCAACAAGCTGCCCAAAGATAATAATAAAGTAAACTGAACGGTGGCTTACAGTTGGAGTTGTAACTGTTAAGAGTCCTCTTGCTTCTTATCCCCCCACACCCACACCCTCACTTCGCCATGACAACCTGGCTCGCAAGAGGTTGGTGCACCCAATGGACCCACCCCATTTAGTCCTGTCACTCATCTTTTGCTTGGTGTCAACCACCCAGACAGCTCTCCATCCATTCACGTCGCCCTTGGGGGTGGGGGGGGGGGGGGGGGGGGGGGTAGGGAAACGTTCTTTCAGTCCTCCAGCAGGACAGTGTAGTCGTGGCGATAGTGCCAGAAGGTATACGATGCCCCTTATACATGCAACTTACCCCTGAGGCAATCCTAGAGCAGGAAGCCTCTCAGCTCCTCATTGAAATGTAATCTGTGTTCACTGTCACTTTTTTATGAATGCAGCTGATAAAAGCAATGGGTTAATTCAATATGTTTTTCTTTATCAGGTAGCAGTGGTGATAAGCATAGGCTCACCCAATCGTTTGCAACTTCCTCTCGTGTGTTATGCAGTGTGGAAAATTGAAAATTATAATTTCATTACATGGGTATCATGGCTTGATTACAAATCTGCAATGGATGACGGGTCATGTTTTGAAATACTTCTCATAACAAATTAAGATAGTCATATCTGTTGCTCAAAGGCTGCTTTGACTAGTCAGACACCGGTGCTCTGCTGAATATTTGCGTATCCGTCTGGATATAATACAACCGAATTTAATAAAAAACCCTGCTCGACCCAGGGATTGCCTGTAATCACAAGTTAATAACCTTTTACTGTCACTGCTTGTTAAATGATCCCCAGTCCAATTGAATTCTAACAAATGCCAGGAATACGATCAGCTTGCAAAGGCTTCATCAGCCGACAACGTTTTGTGTCAGTACGGCAGAGGACTATAAAATGAAATGCTCTTTCCCAGAGGATGTTACTGCAGGATAAAACCATGGCACTGTTCATTTGACATGTTTTTGTTCTTCCGAGTTATCTAATAGTCTCTCATCTTGCTTTTAGAGAATAGTGCTGATTCTGAAGAATGAATTCAAAATAACCGTCCTGTGGGTTTACGGAAATTCACGTCTGGCTGGCCGGCTTGCCTAAAAGGCTGTTGGGGATTGTTCACGCAGACCTGTACCGAGCCTAATCACTGTATTGTACTTGGACGTTACACTCCCCCTTAAAGACCCCGGCCCTCATCTCGGAGGGGAAGGGTGGCAGAAAAGCTGCCGTTTCCTGAGTGATTTTCCTCCGCAGGGTTTTCCCCACTGCTGCTAATCCTCCAAACCAAGACCATTGTTTCTTTCTCTGGCTAAGAGCGTCCCACATGCTATTATAATGAGAGAGAGAGAGAGAGAGAGAGAGAGAGAGAGAGAGAGAGAGAGAGAGAGAGAGAGAGAGAGAGAGAGAGAGAGAGAGAGAGAGAGAGAGAGAGAGAGAGAGAGAGAGAGAGAGAGAGAGAGAGAGAGAGAGAGAGAGAGAGAGAGAGAGAGAGAGATTGACAGGGACTGGGTGAGCGCGGGAGAGAGAGAGAGAGAGAGAGAGAGATTGACAGGGACTGGGTGAGCGCGGGAGAGAGACATGCAGATAGATGAGGGAAAGAGAGGGTTTGCTCTAACGGGAGTGGATTGTAAGGGATTTGATCCTTTAAATAGAAGCACCTGTTCATCTGGGATTACGGGGGGGAGGCGTCGCTCTATTTCAGTTTCGGTGCGTAGGGATTTTCACCCACAATGCAATTGGTTCTGATGGGACGGTCTGTATGGAAGAAGATAAAGGGACAACATTGTGAGCATTAGAAGATCATAGTCAGCGACTCTTATGAATGGCACGCAATAAATCAGCCTGCTAACGACCTTGATCGAGGCAATTCTCTAATTAGCTATTACCAAGCACTCTCTAATCATTAAGTTAACGTGCACATTATCATTAATATGTTAATTGCAATTACCAAAAAAAAACAGTCAATGTTAACTTGCTTGTTTTCTTATATCTAGTGTGTTAAAGTAGGGCATATAGCATATTCTCCCAATATAGACGGGTACCAGTCAATATTGGCCATTAGATAAATTAGCATGACCGAGAAGGAGGGTTAGGGTCAGAGAAGTACATTTATTTTGCTTCAACCATCTCTTCAACAATTCTCTGGGTAAATTGGTTAGAAGTGTTGATCCGCTAAAAGCATTTATCTAAATAAAGATACTCAGGAACATTCTGGCAAACTGCCTGTCATCATCTTGCCCAGAAATCACATCAGAGTCAAGTAATGAAATGGAAGCCCCCCCCTCGGTAGCACAGACGCTGTTATGAGCCGTGGTGGAGAAAGCCTGCTTCAGGGGCAGAGAAGAGCATCGGACAGCCTCTTATTGAATTAGCACTGAACTGACATCAGCGTTTATCCTGCATATGGCTCTCTGAGCCCCGGGGCACTCTGGTCCAAACAGGGCCTTCTGCTGGGCGCGCCCAGACAGCCTGCTGCTGCACCACCAACACCACCACCCCCAGCTGCATCACCACTAACCGCACCCAGCACCACCACTAGCTCCAGAATTATCCCACTCACAACCACCGCACCCCAAACAGTACTAGTGTAAGAAGCCATTTGGAGCTGGATTTATTAATGTTCGGTAGAAGGTGGCATTTCTATTGGACCAGCGTGTTATCATCCAGTGTCAACAACCCTGATATGTTATGAGTATAGACATTGTAGAAGATGGAGGTCCGTGATTGGTGGAGAGGGAGAAAAAACAAAAAGAGGGAGAGGGGTATATGAGATTTTTTTACGATCTGTTTGCGAGGGCGCCTTTAAATAAGTCAGTTGGACCTTCGATCAATGGCTTCTAGTTTAGTCCACAACCTACACCTCCTCAAGTACCATTCTCAACACCAACAACTCCACAACATTTACCACCACCATCTTCACCAGTACTAACACCAACAGTACCACCAACACTACTACCACCACCTCTAATACTACCACCACCTCTAATACTACCAAGTCCTCTAATACTACCACCACAAGCAGCTCTAGTACAACACTGCCGCCTAATATTATCATCACAATTAGCCTCACCAAGGTCTGCAGCATAATGAGCTGCTCTTGGAACATGGTCCCACATGGTGTCAGCAGGCTTTCACAGTGATACTATCAAAGGGTAACTGGGTTAGCTTTTTGCTAATGAGCATACCAACATCAGTGCACTGGTTTTACCCCTAGTGGCCATCAAGGATTAATAACGGTTAAATCAATTGTATTATGTCCCGTTTATGTCAATATAAATAGGTTGAGCCATTGTTATCCTAATTAAATTGCTACAAATTAATATTTTTTAAGCCATAGTAAAAGCATTAAATAACGTTTCAGACAAAGGTTTTGGCTCATGGAAACCAATCCTGAATGGTGAAGTTGGATTCTCTCACAAACACACACACACACACACACACACACACACACACACACACACACACACACACACACACCCTTTTTAGCTCGGGCTCCACTCCATGCCATCCACCCCTCTTATGTTTCAGCTGGTAGACCCAGCAGGTTATAAATGCTCTCGTGGAGAACATCCATGGTCCACTGACTGCACGTGACCGCAGGCTGTTCAGGGTGGGGTTGAAAGCCTTTACGTTAAGTCCCTGGGAATGTATGTCAAATGCCCATTTTGTTTACGACAGCATTGCCAAAGCTCCAGGTCACAGAGTACCTGGTCCCAGGGTCCCTGGTCCCAGAGTCCCTGGTCCGAGGGTCAGCTGACCCTCAAAAACCATCAAGTATTCAAACCATTATTTATTCAGGAAGAGGCAAGAGGCAAGACACAAGTGTGTCGAGATTACTGTCGGTTTTAGTTTGTCCGAAAAGACGAATAACACCTAAAACGATAATAATGAAATTATATTGACGTAAACCAACAACGACTAAGGATTGACTTAAATAATGAAGTATTGGCTAATCAGTATTTATTGATGTTCCTGAACTGAAAATGACCAGTGAGCCCGTGGCTATGTTCTGTGACTCTGTAAGACAGACCGACAGACAGGCCATGCAGCCTAAATACAGGGCCACTCGGCATTGGGTCGACCCACTTATGTGCCCCAGCGCCCTTCTGTCCGTCCTTCTGGTGCTGGCCTGGTTCCCCAGAGAACAGTGGCAGGAGCACCGCGGGCTGACGTTCTACTCCCTCTAAAAGGAGTCATTGTTCTGACTGGCTTCCAGGATGGCTGAATCTATGGAGCCCTTTGTTGTGTTGCTGTACCCTCCAACATCCCCCTCCCCTTCCCCACTTCACTCCTCTGCTTTAAACGGGCCGGCCTTTAGGACCACAACGCCCTGCCACTCACATAACGTGACAACTCTGCCCACAATTGAAAAAGCCTCAATGGATGATTTTTTTTTTAACTGTGCCGACTGTAAACGGTGAAACGCTGAGTTATTGTCAAATACGCACGTTTGCACGCACACCATCTGATCTGGGGTCAGCTGGAGAAACTCCCTGCGTGGCTAAATTGTCAATTAAGATTTCCACCCCTGTGAAAGAGCACTGATGATACCCTCTGGGAGAGAGAGAGAAAGGGGAAGTGGAGAGAGACAAGGGAGATGGATAGAGAAGCTGATTGGTGGAAAAGTGAGAGTGAGGGAGAGAAAAGAGGGGGAGGGGAGGAGTGTATGTAGGGAAACGAGGTGGGTTGAACGGCTGAAAAGATTGGCGAGAAATATGTTGACCTTTTTCTCATCGTAATTAGTTTAGAATGCAAAACCCATGCAGTTTACAATGCCCCTCCCGATAATGCAATGCATTATATTGAACTGCTGGCAATCCTTGTTTTTGATATGCTAAGCGAGATTCTTTGCATATCTAATCTTCTACAAGCAGGTTTTAGTGGTTACAGTGACAACAAATACTTCAACTCTTGGACTCTGGCTGGTAAAAGTGTTAGGAAGATGATGAGGAGTTTGTGAACAAGGCAAGGAAGGAAGGAAGGCAGGTTGGGGGGGGGGGGGGGGGGGGGGGTGTGTGTGTGTGTGTGTGTGTGTGTGTGTGTGTGTGTGTGTGTGTGTGTGTGTGTGTGTGTGTGTGTGTGTGTGTGTGTGTGTGTGTGT
The DNA here is from genome assembly GCF_026213295.1 of Gadus chalcogrammus. NCBI lineage: Eukaryota > Metazoa > Chordata > Actinopteri > Gadiformes > Gadidae > Gadus > Gadus chalcogrammus. The sequence goes on from NC_079417.1 coordinate 8,270,335, forward strand.
GTGTGTGTGTGTGTGTGTGGAGGTGGTTAGTGGGGACTGCAGGACATAATGTCCTCTTTACAAAGACTGGCCTTTAGCCTCTTGAACACAAATGTTCCCCACAGACAGGAACAACGAGGCAGAATTCTGGAATCCACCATGTAACCATTGAGGAAATAGAGGCCAAGATCGTGGTCCTATAAGCCAGAAACACTGCCTCACAGTAAACAACAAATTACTATTGTACCACAAAGGTAATGGACACACACACACACACACACACACACACACACACACACACACACACACACACACACACACACACACACACACACTATCCAAACGCCAGGAGACTGCTGAAACGCTTTCCCCACAGCTTCCTCTTCCCTTGCCCTTTTTATCTTCCATTGAGAACCCGACAACACCATCAGTGACGCGCCAAAAACAATCTCTGCTTCCATTTATCAATCATCTCTGCAGGCTCCAACCAATAAAGGAGGGCCAAATGTTGTCACAAGTGGAAGTAAGAAAGATATTGACAATGTAGTCATTACCCGAATAGGGTTGGTGTTGCAGACTTGCAGCCCAATGTCTTGTCTTGAAATTGAATGTAGAATGACATCATGTGAAAGCCTTGGGCTCTGAATATCTGTGGTAAAAAAGGTGGAATCTCCCAGGTCCCCCAGATAGGTTGGGCACTCGCTTACATTTGTTATGTATGTTCTATCAAATCCGTGAAAAGCGCCCTCCAGTAGTCCTTCTGAATTTTTACCGTTATGTTTGATCGCATAGCTTTTTGTGTGACTGTGTGTAGTTTGATTTAGTCGTTTATATGAAATGATGTACACAGCAATGTTAATCAAACCATACACACTCACTCACACTTTTACTAGCAATAGAGATCTGCCAGCCGCACCCAGTTTGTTTGAGGTCTCTGACGGGCGTGCACGGGCACAGTGCACGTCTCCATTACCCTGATTGATGAACCCTTCATTAGGCTGATGGCCTTCGGACTGCAAACAGGAAGTAGACCACGGATCAGGTCGCCATATTTTTAAGTCTTGACCGTGCTCTGTCAGCACTTTGCAGTGACTGGAGGAGAAAGATTTGTCAGTTTTGATGGTTGAGATTGCTTTTTCCGACCCCTCACCATAGCGAAATGAAAGCTTAATGTCTGGTGGCGGAGCTGAACCTGATGTCTAATTCAATGTTTATGGTTGATAGACTGGAGGTACTACAATAGAGGGTTCAAATGGAGACTAATGAGTAATTGGCTTCGGTGTTATTTTTTTATTACAGTTGGTCCCATATTTTAGTAAAAAAAAAACGTGTAATCCTGTGATTTATTTTAAGCAGTCTGTTAAACAGTCAAAATCACTGGAAACAGACCGATTGGCAGAAGCCCAATACACCATCATCTGCCAATTTGTGTGTTGGAGGGGGGGGTTTAGTGCGTGATGTGAGTGAGAGAATGACACTAACAAGAGTGCGTGTCCACTATCATTGAGTCGATGAAAGCAGCTGTGTCTCTCTATCCCTCCCCTTTCTTTCCTCTCTCTCCATCTAGATCCTCAAATTTCCCTTCCCTCCCTTACTCCCGTCCTGTTTCTGTCCCCCTGGCTTTGGTAGGCTCTGTGGACGGAGATACAGACAGGGCTAAGGTCTAGGAATGCAAGGCGGGGATAAGCCAACACTCGGTGCAGAAATGCACTGGCAGCCACGCATTGTGGGTCCTCTTAACATTTGGAAAAGGATCGCGATTCGGTGTGGGTGTTAAAATTTGTTGGAGGGATTTTGAAAAGGCACACACACACACACACACACACACACACACACACACACACACACACACACACACACACACACACACACACACACACACACACACACACACACACACACACACACACACACACACACACACGCAAACACACTTTTCTTTTTTTTTGGTTAGGGGTGCTTTGCGTTTTTATGTGTGTATGTGATGAACTTTGTGGTTAGTTCCTCTTTGTAATATTTGATATTCATCTTTTATTCTGGTAGGCTCGTGAAGATGACTATATGGCTAAATCCCCCTTCTCTGATGCCGAGATTTTAACCATGTTGTTTCCCCCGAGCTCAGCTTTCCTGTAGATGAAACAGTAGTGAAATGGCAGTAATGAATACATCGGGAGGTGGGGGGGGGGGGGGGGGGGGGGTTGAATATATGAATATGAAGGAGAGATGATAATGGCCTACGGGAGTGTGGGGATCGATTAAATACATTTTAGATCATAGGGTTATGTAATCATGCAAATCCCCCCCCCCCCACCTTTCCGACGACAAGAAGTCGATCCAGAATCAAAGCAGGCCCCGTGACCGCAGTTTTTTTTTTCTGTCCTCCTACCTTCCATCGGCATGGAGACCATCGCGTTCTGCCTCCACTCGCTAACACAAGTACATGATTAACATCTCCTATAGGCCTTCTTTCACACAGTGGGATGCTTTGTACCTGCTTAACAGGATTATTTTTAGCCATGCAATGCAATCACAGTTTCAGTTACTAGAGTTGCGTGGGATCAATGGAATTCATTGGATGACCTGCATGGGGGCACACCTGCCATCAGTGTCTCGCTGGGGGGATGACCCTCATGAATGAAACTCATTCCAGCCACTGATAGCTTTCCAAATACTGTGGCAGGACTTGCCGCCAAGCATCTCAAACGGGACCCATAAAGTTGGCACCGACTGACAAAGATGTATATCTATGAAAGATAGCCTTTGCCAAAGTTGCCGACAGCTACTGTGAAATATCCCTGTTGCATAAATTTAGCATCGTAGATATAGCCTCTATAATTCGGGTAGCACTACAACTCAGATGCAAGCAACCACACCTCTGGCAGGCCCATAAAGCACCAGTGACGGTAGACTGCTCTTAATCATCAGAAAGTCCTTCTACAAGAACACGAGTGTAAAGAACTTCTCTATCTCTGTCAGACAGTCTATGTACCGGATGCTTGGGGCTGACTCCCTCCTTCTTTTGCCAGACTTCACACAAATCCAGGGACTGTCAGCTTAGAGTGGAATTGCTCCAGCATTTTCTTAAAATACTGCCTGCTCATTGAGGATCTGAAGTGATGGACTCTGCTAGACTTTGAAGGATTGCACTGTATCCAATTGATTTAAAATGAATTGGTATATATTAGAATGGAGACTTGTATATTCAGTCTTTTATGGAAACTGCAAAGACGGACCCTAAAAGTAAATCTCTTTTTTTGCTTCATGTATATAGACACTCTGAGATAACATGGTTGACACAGCTATGATTAGGGGGTTTATTATTTTGGGGACTATTTTACTGTATTATATTGAGGATTATTTTGGGGACACCCATGAAGAAACGTAGTCAGTCAGAGTGCTAAAATGTTAACCAAATGATATATCTGTCTTTCTTTATATACATTAGAACATTGTAAATCCTGCCTTCCCATGAACAGCTTGATAGGGAAAGGCTAGTTGCCGAAATTGAACTCGGTGACCTCTCATCTTTCTTCGACAAGCTGCGTCCCTTCGTCACCAGCTTGCGCCACTACATGATGAATAGCCTCCATGTGTTCTGGATTGGCTCTGGCTGAGGCAGTGCCCCCTACCTGGGCTTCTGGTTGCAGATTGATGAAAGTCCCGCCAAAAGCACTCCATATTGACTGCAACGTCTCTTTGATGGCGACTCAGAGAGTGTCCTCCTCTCTCACGCCTCCTCCCCTCCTCTCCCATCTCCAATAAGTTCTCAGATAAGAGGGACTTCAAAGACTTGAGGCAGCCATTTCCACCCCACTCCAAGGGCAGGGGAGTGAGATGCACTGGCATGATTTGAGTAGTGATTGTTGGAGCACCTGTGCAAGCGTGCCTGCGTACATTGCACACGTGTGCACGGATGCAGAAGGCTTTTTTTTTCCACCATAGCCCCCATACACCTGCAGCTGCCAGCGATTCACCGCCCACCTCCTCCCAAAGGGTTTGGCCCACTTCACACAATAGGTCTGATTTTGTGATTTTCCTCTAAGTTGAAAGCTTCTAATTGCATCCTGAAAAACAAAGGACCCCCCACACCCAACCCCCTTTCCTTCCAGATTACAGATCATCTTCATTTCGTAACCTAGTCTCTTCTTTTCAAAATGTCCAGCATCGTTTTAATCAACACAAAGAATCCCTTGAGCAGAGTTGGCTGGTCTAGTGCCGAATCTCTTGAGACCGGATTTATCATCGCTGCCTTTGTGGCAGCCATGCATCGGGTCTGTAATCCTAGTACTGGAAAATAAAATAATGCGGTATGTGTGAAGGAGAAGGATATCAGATCTTCAGAACTAATATTGTGTCGCTCCGTGCACTTGTTTTGGATTAGACCCATCTGTGTGTGAGTACATGTGTGCTTTCAGCAGATAAGAAGGGTACAGCACGGCACGCTGTGCGACTTTTCTTGCAGTATTAGTCTGCTACCTTATCTTCCCCCGCAGTAGCTTGCAGGGAAAGACTTTATCATACGACTATATTGTCCCCTCCAGGGCTCCATAGAAAGACTCGCTTTAATCCATTCCATGTCTTTAAACCGGGTCTGGATTTGATGCAGATTGGCTGTAAATATGAGCAAGTTGGGTGTTTAAAGATAAACTAACTTGCACTTAAATTAGTCCACTAGAGCAAATTGAATTACAAGTGTTTCCACTGACGTCAGACGCCCGAAGTCAAACCATGTGAACGGGTAAATCCTGTTAAAAGACAGGGTGAATGTGGATAATGAGAGACCCGGTACATCCATCTCTTAGCTCAGTGTTGATTGTGTTGCACAAGGTTAGTCACAAGTCAGTGAGTGGCACCGTTGGCCCGGCAAGATTTGTGTTTTCCTGTTCCTTTAATCTCTGACTATGATCTCTCCTTAGCAAAGGTAATTTAACCAACAGACCTGTATACTAGCATTTTCCTCTATCTTCACCGTTCACACAGTCACACATCTCTGTGTGATATTTGAAACTGAGTGTGAGTGGGTGGGTGTGAGAGGGTTTACAGTGGGTGCGTGTTTGTTTGTTTGGTGTGTGTGTGTGTGTGTGTGTGTGTGTGCGTGTGCGTGTGCGCGTGCGTGCGTGCGTGCGTGCGTCTTGATTGCTGATTGGCTGAAAGGACCGAGGACCTCTTTGTTCGCTTCCCAGGCGATCCTCAGCCTCTTCTAGAAGATCCAGAGCCGCTCCCTCTCTTAAAACTTCTGCTGAAGAGGAAGCCAAACTCATTACATTACTGCACCTATTTTGGCAGGGAACATTTTAAGTAAGAGAACCCCTTTCCGCTTCAATCGACTGTGTCCAGACATCCTGACTTGGGGCTGGACGGTGTTTCGGTAACCCAGAGTGCTGAAAGCGTCTCTGGATGGGGGGGGGGGGCCTCCGGGGGGGGTATTTGATACCCCTATGCCTTCAACCGGAGTCTGTGGCTTTGACCAGGCAGGCTCTTTAGTCACTCTCTCCTCCCACACTGTCTGCTCTATGCATCTCCTAGATGGCTGCTCCCGGACACTCCCAGCATTCCCCACTGAAGGCCCTTTTACTGTTTGGCATTAAGGAGACGTCTTTATCCAAAGCGACTTGCAGTGAATTGAGATTATCTAAAGAGTGATTACGGAGATCGTAGGGGTTTAGGCGTTGTGCCCTACAGGTTAGGATTCAGACTTTGGGGGATCGAACCCCTCTTGGTCAGAAGTAAAGGCAGCTAAACCATCTTACTGCCAGGCTGTGATTATTCCTTGCTGCGGTTGCAAAACAGAGCGATCTTTGACAAGTGGCTCAATTTAAACTTTTTGAGAATCTGGCTGATGGGCTCTTACAAATGTCTGCATGATGATTATTATTATTATGGTAACCATGTCTTCTCTGTATCTTTAGGATTATTGTATTCAATCTTAGACCACAGCTACCCAGAGTTAGCATCACCCCGTCCTCCACCCTCTTCACCTTCGACCTGTTCGACACTGGCCTCAATTATTTCTGTCACGTTGTTTTTCTTTTCAGTGTCTTTTCAATGTTTTCTGCTGTCACCTCGGAGTGTCACCTTCTGTGGATGGATGGGCCATGGGTCTGCTAAACTAATCAATGGGTGCCAAATCCCAGGGGCGTCGCTATTCAGACGTTGTCTGTAGTTCACCTTGAAGCGCTGTAATATGGAAGAAGGATGAACTGAAAACCAATCGCTATTCCTCCAATATATCCAGCAAAACATTATTTTATCGAATCGTTGCACCTAACTGTTTTAATCTGAGGTGCTTTTGGGACAAACTGAGCAAATAAGATGCTGCCACCTAGTCACCCTTCGGCATTAACAGGCACACCATAGTTCACTTGAGGCTGAATAATCCCATTAAGGTCAGACCCAAAGTAAGGTGACAACGTTTTGAATGATCGTGTGTTGCATGAGTTAAAGGGTTTCTCTTAATTGAACGTTAAAATGCCATTGGGTCAAGGGCGGGCAGTCATTCAAATCATTTAACCAGGTTTGGCGGGCCAATAGTCTGCATTACTGACCACCTTCCCTCCCCTGGACGCTAACGACGGCTGGGTGTTGGCTCGCCTGCCCACCGTGCACTGTTCAGTCCCTCTGAATAATTTAACAAAGCAAAAGAGAGGGTGGTGGCGGCGGGGAGATGGATGAGGTATAGGTCCAAGATCATCTGGGGGACGGTACCAGGAAATAGACGTCATCAAGGGCCACACCAACCCTATCTAATATTCATGTGTGTATGTGATGTGTGCCGGTGTAATAATAAATTAGTTCTTTAAAGCCTTTTCCAGCACCTAGGGACTCTTTATTAATTCATAAACTCCCCTTTTAATGTTTTCCCCCATCGCCGTCCATCACCCTCCTCTCTCTTATTCAGACCTGTGTGTAACAGAGCTTGGTGCTGGGGACGCTTGCGAACACATGCTGGAGAGATAGTGGCTCCCTCGGGGGCAATAGAGAGATCGCATCAAGGCTGTCTTACAAGGACGATCTCACACTTGGAAACGCTGCGTTTTCCCTGTAATAAAACTAATAACGGCCGGATGGCTGCGTTAACGTTCATCAAGCGATGACAGCTTTGTCAGAGGTTGAACGGTGGAGGGAGAACGCTTGAAGCCACTTGAAACACAGAGGTGATTTCCTGGGAAGCAGCAGGTTCCAGGAAATAACCTGGCCCCATTGTTACCCAGCTGAGTGTCGCTGCAGCTGAGTCACTGCTCCCCCAGTGACCTGCGTGTGGCTGTCCTGCCTCAGATTTGTTGAGGGTTTTTAATGGCAAGCCTGGCAGGCTCCTCATCACATGACTGTCTCTTTCTCTGTCTCTCCGTCTGTCTCTCTTGCTCTCCGAGTACAGGAACGAGACTGTAAGGCAGTGTATAATGGCTCACCTCTGGTCATGAGTTCCCATGTTGACGTCTTTCCAACAGAGACACGAGACAAAACCACACACACACACACACACGCAGCCATGATCGCAAGGTCGATTACGGACTGATGCCTGGGAATAATGTGCACTGGTGTGTGACGGACTGCAGTCTTTCCTCACATTTGGCCTGGTACTAATGATAGAATACTCTCTCTGCAGGTGCCCCTGGTTGACCAAGGCTGTTTCGCCCGCTCTTCCTCTCTACAATGGCGTCGTCTTCCTCTTCGTCCTGGCCAACTTCAGCATGGCCACCTTCATGGACCCTGGAGTGTACCCCCGAGGTGGGTGGGTGGGTGGGCGGGCGGGTGTGTGTGTGTGTGTGTGTGTGTGTGTGTGTGTGTGTGTGTGTGTGTGTGTGTGTGTGTGTGTGTGTGTGTGTGTGTGTGTGTGTGTGTGTGTGTGTGTGTGTGTGTGTGTGTGTGTGTGGGGGGGGGGATGGCAGGACACTCCTTTTCTCTGCCATCCGTCCTGTTACATAACTCTCCCCTGCTCTGTGTGGAAGGAACGTGGGAGCAAGCTGTTCCTGGGATTTGATTACAAATTCTTGATTAATAATTAAAAAGTCCACCATTCCTTTTAGATGATAAGTACCTTAGTACTGTTCATGACCGTGCCTGTGTGTG